>NC_070596.1:33124586-33177086 GCF_027409825.1 Scomber japonicus | reverse complement strand
AGATGGATGGATGGATGGATGGGTGGATGGATGATGGATGATGGATGGATGATGGATGATGGATGGATGATGGATGGATGGTGGATGGATGGATGGATGGTGGATGGATGATGGATGGATGATGGATGGATGGTGGATGGATGGATGGATGATGGATGGATGATAGATGGATGGATGGATGATAGATGGATGGGTGGATGGATGATGGATGGGTGGATGGATGATGGATGATGGATGGATGATGGATGATGGATGGATGATGGATGGATGGATGGATGATGGATGGATGGTGGATGGATGATGGATGGATGATGGATGATGGATAGATGGTGGATGGATGGTGGATGGATGGTGGATGGATGGATGGATGGTGGATGATGGATGGATGATGATGGAGCAGCAGTGGGCCCCAGAGACGCAGCATGCAGGCCCACCGGTGTGCGGATACGCTGCCCGTCAACCACTGCCCCGGTAAACAGCTCCAGCTACGGGCAAATAGCAAAGACCTCAACGGCGGACCAGGCGGAGGATGATGGCTTACCCAAGGAAACATCACAACGGCTGGGAGGGCGGACGAAGGCTGCAGCAGAAACGGGTCACCAGTCGTCTTAGAGTCCATGCCACTGGATCCTGACCCGATCTGTCAAGGTCTGTGTGGTGGCGGTATGTGCACCTGTCTCCCCACATTAAACACATTCACGCACAGGCGCCTTCTTCAAGGGAATCCACCTAACATCCCGGGTTAAGTCCTGTGGCGACCAGTAAGTGGCGACGGGGGCCGGATTGTGAAGTCTGGAAGCCCTTAGTCACAAGCTGGCACATCAGGCGGTGGATGCCAGATGATCGCTGGACTCTTGGACCGAGCCCTTCGGTAGCTACATCCACGACAGAGCAGCCCTTCTTAGGACCCACTCTGCTCACCCTTGACAGGGAAGGGGCTAGAAAAGGTGCCCTAAAAATAACCTGCCTCAAACCTCCCTTCTGGATTACCGCGTTCAGAGGGATCACCAATTTGCGGTCAGAAACACAAAACTATGAATTTTGGAGCCTGGAATGTGCGCACACTGATGGACGCTGCAACCAGTGACAGGCCAGAGAGGAGAACCGCCATCATTGCTAGAGAACTGAGGAGATGCCGGATTGACATAGCTGCTCTCTCAGAAACTCGACGGGCTGAGGAAGGCCATCTGAAGGAGGAGAAGGGTGGCTACACTTTCTTCTGGAAAGGGAAAGCAGCAGATGAGCTCAGGATCCATGGGGTTGGGTTTGCCATTAGGAACCAACTGATCAGTCACCTCTCTGAACTCCCTGTGGGAATCAGCGAGCGTCTGATGACTCGCCGTCTGGTGCTTGCCAACAACCAGATGGCAACAGTCGTGAGTGCCTATGCACCTACCCTTGTTTCCGATGAGGAAATGAAAGAGACTTTCTATGCCTGTCTGGATGAGACACTGTCAAAAATCCCCAAGGAGTGGGGTAGAGCACCCGCCCCATGTGTAGAGGCTACAGTCGCTGCAGGCGACCCCGGTTCGAAAGACAGGAAAAGGCTCCAGCACGACCACGAGCACTACCCACAACCCACAACCACTGTCCCATGTCAACACTGCACCTAAATATGTGGGTCACGGATCGGCCTCTATGCCCACCTGGAGACCCACAAGTAGACGACCCCATGCAGAAGACAGTCATACTCGTTTCGAGTGACCGCCGATGATGATGATGGGATGTGTGTGTGTGTGTGTGTGTGTGTGTGTGTGTGTGTGTGTGTGTGTGTGTGTGTGTGAAGTGAATATATAAATATATATTTAACATGTAGATTATTATACTCAACTCAACTTTATTTATAAAGCACTTTAAAACAACCACAGCTGAAACAAAGTGCTGAACAACACAGGAACATAAAACTATTAACAGGAAAAAAATACTAAAATAATTATTTTATTGTTTTTAAAACAAATTAAAAACAATAAAACAATAATTTAAAAAAACAAATAAACAAACCATAAAACAGTAAAACAGGAGCAGAGTCTCATGCACGGCTGAAAGTAAAATAAAAATAGGTTTTAACATGTAGATTGATGCTTTTGCCACCCACAGACAGACAGTCTGCTTCCTGTCTCAGTGTGGTTGGTGAGCAGCTTCCTGTCTGACTGAACATATTAAACCGTGAAGAAGAAGAGCTTCCTGTCTGACTGAACATATTAAACCGTGAAGAAGAAGAGCTTCCTGTCTGACTGAACATATTAAACCGTGAAGAAGAAGAAGAGATGAACCAGTGAGCTGCTCATGGATCAGCTGGTGTTGGTGTTGGTGCTGCTGTGGAGCTCAGGTAGGATTTAATCATTCATTAACAGTCTGTGACCTTTTACACTTTAGAAAAGGCTTTATACTTTATATATTTATATATATATATATATATATATACATATATATATAAATATGTATATAAATATATATATATATATATATATTTATATATCTGGCAAATTTTGACTTAAAGTTACTTTTATCCAACCAGCAGGTAGTTTGACAGGAAGTGAGACAGACCGTAACCCAGGAGACGATCAGACGTACCAGAGACATCAATGTGGAAAAAATATTTCTCAGCTTTTATTTACACTTGAACAAAAAGTGGAACGTCCAAAATGATTCATACCCTTCTCAATACTCAATAGAAAAGCCTTTATTGGTTTTTACAGCATCAAACGCTTCCTATAACTGCTGACCAGGTTTTTGCTCATTCATCTTTAGCGATGAGCTCCAACTCTTCCAGGGTGGAGGGTCTCCTCTCCACCACCCTGATCTTTAGCTCCCTCCACAGATTCTCAGTTGGATCCCAGTCAGGACTCTGGCTGCCGGGCCGCTGCAGTCAGGGCTCTGTTGGGCCACTGCAGTCAGGGCTCTGGCTGGGTGGCCGGGCCGCTGCAGTCAGGGCTCTGGCTGGGTGGCTGCAGTCAGGACTCTGGCTGGGTGGCTGCAGTCAGGACTCTGGCTGGGTGGCCGGGCCGCTGCAGTCAGGGCTCTGGCTGGGTGGCTGCAGTCAGGACTCTGGCTGGGTGGCCGGGCCGCTGCAGTCAGGGCTCTGGCTGGGTGGCTGCAGTCAGGACTCTGGCTGGGTGGCCGGGCCGCTGCAGTCAGGGCTCTGGCTGGGCCGCTGCAGTCAGGACTCTGCTGGGCCGCTGCAGTCAGGACTCTGGCTGGGTGGCCGGGCCGCTGCAGTCAGGACTCTGGCCGGGTGGCTGCAGTCAGGACTCTGGCTGGGTGGCTGCAGTCAGGGCTCTGGCTGGGTGGCTGCAGTCAGGACTCTGGCTGGGTGGCTGCAGTCAGGACTCTGGCTGGGTGGCTGCAGTCAGGACTCTGGCTGGGTGGCCGGGCCGCTGCAGTCAGGACTCTGGCCGGGTGGCTGCAGTCAGGACTCTGACCGGGCCGCTGCAGTCAGGACTCTGGCTGCCGGGCCGCTGCAGAACCTTCATGTTTATGTCTGCTAAACATTTCTTTGTGTGTTTTGGGTCGTTGTCGTGTTGAAATGTCCACTGGTGCCCAAGACCGAGTCCCTCTGCAGACCGCCTCAGAGTCTTCATGTATTGCTCTTTTTTCATGCTGCCGTTTACTGTGATTAGGTTCCCTGGTCCACTGGCTGACAAACACCCCCAAAGCATCAGGGTTAGGGTCTGACAGGGGGGACGGGGTTCTTAGGGTTAGGGTTAGACAGTGGGGTTAGGGTCTTAGGGTTAGGGTCTGACAGAGGGGACGGGGTTTGGGGGTTTGGGTCTGGGTCTTAGGGTTAGGGTCTGACAGAGGGGACGGGGTTCTTAGGGTTAGGGTCTGACGGTGGGGACGGGGTTCTTAGGGTTTGGGTTAGACAGTGGGGACGGGGTTTGGGGGTTTGGGTCTGGGTCTTAGGGTTAGGGTCTGACAGGGGGGACGGGGTTTGGGGGTCTGGGGGAATTAATACTAATTAATATTCTGGTTTATTGATGTTGATGTTTGTGATTCTCCTCAGAACTCCAGACTGAAGGAAGATCAGGTAAAGATTCTCTAACTGGTGGCTCTCTTCCTGTTCAGATCTCCATGGTGATGTGAGGCTGGTGGGAGGAGCGGGTCGCTGTGCAGGAGCTCTGCAGGTGAAGGTGGGGGGTGCAGAGTGGAGGCAGATGGGAGGAATCTTCTCCTACTGGACCCTCCAGTCAGCAGCTGTGGCTTGTGAGCAGCTCGGTTGTGGCTCCGCTGTTTCAACAGGACTCAGGAAACTTGGCTCAAACACACCTGTGTGGAGGTTCGTCTCTGGATGTGTTCAGTCTGGATCTGCACTGAGCGAGTGTGTCAGACCCAAGCCTTGGTCTTCCTCTGATGTTCTGGAGGTCACCTGCTCAGGTACGTCTATGACTTCTCTAGTTTCTGTCTGACATCCTGAACGGTCCAGATCCTTACAACCATGTAGTTGTTGTGGTGGTTTATAGTGTTCAGTTTGGCTCTAAGTCATGATTATTATTATTTGGTAAGGGGGGGGGGGGGGGGGGGGGGGGTTGTTCTTTAAAACCGTGAGAATCTTTTCATCAAAGGATCAAAGATTTCATGCTACAGAGAGTCACTGTCAGTAAGTTGGTTTTGTGTGAAATGTTCTGTCTCACCACAGTTTCCACTTCCGCAGATCAGATTCTTCCTCTTTATGTCTTCACTCTGCAGCTGATTAACAGATTCTCTCCTCTCAACCCCAACCGGTCCAGGCAGACGTTCTCCCACTCTGAGTCTGGTTCTGAGGGTTCTTCCTGTTAAAAGATGTTCTCCCACTCTGAGTCTGGTTCTGAGGGTTCTTCCTGTTAAAAGATGTTCTCCCACTCTGAGTCTGGTTCTGAGGGTTCTTCCTGTTAAAAGATGTTCTCCCACTCTGAGTCTGGTTCTGAGGGTTCTTCCTGTTAAAAGATGTTCTCCCACTCTGAGTCTGGTTCTGAGGGTTCTTCCTGTTAAAAGATGTTCTCCCACTCTGAGTCTGGTTCTGAGGGTTCTTCCTGTTAAAAGATGTTCTCCCACTCTGAGTCTGGTTCTGAGGGTTCTTCCTGTTAAAAGATGTTCTCCCACTCTGAGTCTGGTTCTGAGGGTTAGGGCTCTATGTGGAAAGAGCCTTCACATGACTCTGTTGGGATTTGGAGCTTTATAAATAAAGATTGATTGATTGATTGATCATCGTCAGATCCACGGCTCAGCGGTTATACAGGTGTGAATGTGGACGGTGTCAGGAGGAACAGAGAGACTTTATTAAGCCATCGTGACCTCTAATACCAAACATTTAAAAGGGAAGTGAAACCAAAACCAGTCAGCCTTTAGTTGAGTCCTGGACAGATGGCTGTGGGAGCTGGTAGGGTTTGGTATCAGCGGTGGATGAGACGCTGCAGACTGAGGAGGTGAAAATCTTCCTCTTCTGCAGGGTTAGCTGCTTTGAAACACTTTTGACTGTAACTATTAACTCTCTCAGACCTTCCACCTCTCAGAGAGAAGACCAGACATTAAACCAAGACCAGCTCTGCTAATCTCACACGCTCATACCGATAAACAAACGGACCGGTTCTAACATGTTAGGAGCTTTTCCGGTTCAGGGCCTTCAGGGTTTCATGCAGTCTGATGCTGGCTGGATGATGGACAGCAGCACAGATGAAGGAGACAGAGAAAACACTGACTTCCTGTGTTTGTTTGACCCTCAACAGCTGAGAGGAAACTGTCATCAGCAGGTTCATGAAGTGTTTCTGTCTCTCCAGACTCTGTCAGGCTGGTGAATGGGACTAGTCTGTGTTCAGGCAGACTGGAGGTGAAGTCTGAGCAGTCGTGGTCCTCAGTGTGTGAAGCTGACTTTGACCAGCAGGATGCAGAGGTGGTCTGTAGGGAGCTTGGCTGTGGGGCTCCTTCAGTCCTCCAGGGGGCGCTCTATGGAGAAGTGGAGGCTCCAATGTGGACCAAAGAGTTCCAGTGTGGAGGCCATGAGTCTGCTCTCCTGGACTGTAGAAGATCAGACTCAGCTAGAAGAACCTGCTCACCTGGTAAAGCTGTTGGACTCACCTGCTCAGGTAGGGGGGGGTGGGGGGGTGGGAGGGGGGGTCTGGTCTGTTCTAATGAAACTCACTTTATTATTTTACTGATGACTCTTTATTTATTTATTTATTTGAATGAATTTGAACAATGTCATGGATTGGTCCAGAGTCCAAACAAACAATAGAGAAATAAAGAAATGTCAAAAAAACTTGTTGGTGCATTTAAGCTCCACCAGAGGGCAGCAGAGAGAACAGTTTGGGCCTGGGAGAGAACAGGCTGAGAACAGAAACAGCTGATCGGACTCATTCAGTGAACCTTTGTCTCGTTGTGTTATCTGAACATCTTTACAGTTCTAATCAGCAATGTGTGTGTGTGTGTGTGTGTGTGTGTGTGTGTGACCTCTGATGACTCACTGTGACCTCTGACCTCTGATGACTCACTGTGACCTCTGACCTCTGATGACTCACTGTGACCTCTGACCCCTGATGACTCACTGTGTGTGCAGACCCAGCCTCCGCCCGGTTGGTGGGAGACCTCGGGGGGGAACTCGGGGGGGAACTCGGGGGCTGCAGCGGCGTCCTGGAGATGAACGTGAACAGCAGCTGGAGACGAGTGTACGACTCCGACTGGAGCCTGAAGGCAGCGGCTGAAACCTGCAGGAAGCTGAGGTGCGGTAATGCCGTGGCAACAGGAAGTAGTCGGTCCCCGTCCGTCGATATGTGGTGGATCAGCTCCGAGTGTGTCCGGGCTGGATCCGACCTGAGGGAGTGTGTCCGAGCCGGGCCTTGGACTTCCTCTTCAGTCCTGGAGATCAGCTGCTTGGGTGAGACCATCATCATCATCATCATCATCATCAGAGAGTCTGTGGCTCAGTGTTCGTTCCACTAACGTCGTCATTTATTGATCTGTTTTATTTTATTATTAAATGAAAGTCTAAATGTAATAAAGTGTGAAGAGATGCTTTAAAGGTTCTCTTCATTATACAGATGAATGAATCCTTTATCAGCTGTTACTTCCTGTTGCTTCCTGTTGCTTCCTGTTACTCCCTGTTACTTCCTGTTGCTTCCTGTTGCTTCCTGTTACTCCCTGTTACTTCCTGTTGCTTCCTGTTGCTTCCTGTTACTTCCTGTTACTTCCTGTTACTTCCTGTTACTTCCTGTTGCTTCCTGTTGCTTCCTGTTGCTTCCTGTTACTTCCTGTTGCTTCCTGTTGCTTCCTGTTGCTTCCTGTTACTTCCTGTTGCTTCCTGGTCAGATGTGAAGTGTGTCTGTATGTGACAGAGACTCACATGTGGTTCACTTCCTGGTTCACTTCCTGGTTCATTCTCATTGGCTCAGACATGTTTGTCTTGTTTTTATTGGTTGACGTGTCGATACGTTTCCGTCCTCGTGCTCTGGTTGTAATTTAGTCGTCGTCTCGTTTCTGACCAGCAGGAGGCGCCTGTGATGCGTTATCTGCTGGATGTCACATGATGTCATTTCCTGTTTTCACAGATGAGCTGTTCCCTCAGCCAATCATCTCTGTGCGGTCCTCCGTAGACGGGGTCTCCGGGGCCCAGCAGCAGGGCTTCCAGCTGTCCAGAGGCTCCAGCTTCTCCATCAGCTGCTCCGCCCAGCCTCGCTACGTAGGAGGCTCCTTCCAGCTCAGATTCACCTCCTCCAACACCATCCACAGCTACACCCAGCCAGCTGTCAATCACTCTGCTGACTTCCTGTTTCCTGCTGCAGAGCCCGCCCACCAAGGAAGCTACAGCTGTGTTTACAGCGTCTCCGTCTCCTCTCAGAACTTCTCCATCAGCAGTCAGCTGCTGTCTCTCACTGTCTCAGGTCAGTCCTTATAAACACACATCAGCTGTCATCACTTCTTCACTTTATTGAGTGAGAACTACTTCCTGTCTGTTCAGGTGCAGCTTGGTCCAGACTGCCGGTCCTGCTGTGGGTCCTGGTGCTGGTCCTGCTGCCCATCGTCAGCGGCCTGATCCTCTACAGGAAGGTACTGACCCACATGAAGCTCAGCATGTTTCTGTCAGACAGGACTGATGCTGTAAGTCAGCTGTGTGTGTCATGTGTGTGCAGGCCAGCAGGGGGCAGCAGCAGAGCCTGCAGCCAGAGGTGGAGCTGCAGGACTATCAGCCAGCAGCAGGATCAGCTGAGTCTGAGCACAGCGGAGACTTCCAGTTATTTTGTGATTAAATTAAAGTTACATCTGTAAAAAGACTTCATGTTGAATAATAATAATAATAATGTTTGTGATGTTTATTAAAGCTGAATGATGCTTCTGAGTTATTGTTTTGTAAATGGAGTCTCAGTACTAATGAAGCCCACTAACCAACTACCCTAACTACCCTAACCCTAACTACCCTAACTACCCTAACTACCCTAACTACCCTAACCCTCACTAACCAACTGACTAACCAACCAACCAACCGACCGACCGACTCACTGACTAACTAACTAACCATGCGTGGAACCAACCGGGTATCCGGGGGGGCCCGGGACCCCTCGTGCCCCCCAGGTGATTGACAGGTGACTGTACGTGTGTGTGTGTTGTAAGGCTAGTCAGAGACGAGCGTGACGGCAGAATGAACGTCTTCCAGGACATTTATCTCCAGTTTTATATCCTGATGAATAATTATCACACAGAAGCAGAACTACAATGATTCCACATAAACATTTTAAACATCAGCTGATAACGACGGCTTTAATTAACCCAACGCTCAGATTTATGAAGTTTATGTTATAATTACTGTTGTGTTTCTACACACAAACGTTGTGGTCGTTGTTGTGTTTGATCTTAACACAATAATACTTGTATGAGTCGGGACACCCTCATCAACCCACCCATTCAAAACATGTCTAGTTCCGCCCCTGTAACCAAGCAACAGCTTCCGGTCCTGCTGATTGATATATATATATATATATATATATATATATATATATATATATATATATATATATATATATATATATATATATAATATGTTTATTATTCTTATTTCTAATGTTTCAGACTTCAGTATTAAATCTGCAGAAAGCATCCAATCACAGTCCAGCTTTTATATATATTCAGATTTTTACTGTTTATAAATAAAGTTTTATGTTTCTGAAAAAATAAAAACCCTCATGACACAATCACGTGACGTGCCCGCAGCATGACGTAGGGTCAGCTGACTGCAGAGGAAGCAGTGACGTAGAGTCAGCTGACTGCAGAGGAAGCAGCAGGATCCCGTCGACCTTCAGCTCCGTGCATCTCTCCGGTGTTTGCTCCGTTTCTGATCCGACATGGCGAGCCAGTCCCAGGGCATCCAGCAGCTGCTGCAGGCGGAGAAGAGAGCCGCGGAGAAGGTGGCCGAGGCCCGCAAACGTGAGTAGGAGAGGCGGCCTGAAGGCCCGAGCAGGCCCGCTGCTGCTGCCGGAGGAGCCAAACACTTTTACCTTCAGCTGAGCTTCAAACAGCTGCTTCCGGTTTGTGCTGAAAGATAAAAGCTTCAGTAGAGTTAGAGTTAGCTCCTAATGCTCAGCTAGCTTCAGCTGGTCACACATCTGGAAACAGCTGTCTGAAGGATCTGAACGGGATCAGCTGTGTGTGTGTGTGTGTGTGTGTGTGTGTGTGTGTGTGTGTGTGTGTGTGTGTGTGTGTGTGTGTGTGTGTGTGTGTTTCCATAGATATGTAAAGTTTAGATGTTTGGTGCCGTTATGAAACATTAGTAGAAGCTTGAGTTCAGGTCACATGATCAGTTCAGGTCACGTGACGCGCTGCCATGTTGCTGTGAGTCACTGAGCATTATGGGATGGCAGCGTGAGAGGAGCAGACAGGTGATTGGTTGAGCTGGAGGTTCTTCCAGAGACAGGTTAGTTAAACTCAGAGTAAATTAATCCTGACGAGGGAAACTCTGAGACAGTCACCATGGTAACGGAGTTTCTAGCTGTCAGTCACCATGGTAACAGAGTTTCTAGCTGTCAGTCACCATGGTAACGGAGTTTCTAGCTGTCAGTCACCATGGTAACGGAGTTTCTAGCTGTCAGTCACCATGGTAACGGAGTTTCTAGCTGTTAGTCACCATGGTAACGGAGTTTCTAGCTGTCAGTCACCATGGTAACGGAGTTTCTAGCATGGAGGAGGAATACTTTATGTAGTAGTAAGAAGTAGTATTAGTAGTACTACTAACAGCAGTGATGGTTGTAGTACTTTATGGAGTAGTAGTATTTTAGTAGTAGTAGTAGTATTAGTAGTATTTTAGTAGTAGTATTAGTAGTAGTAGTATTTTAGTAGTAGTAGTAGTATTTTAGTAGTAGTAGTAGTATTTTAGTAGTAGTAGTATTAGTAGTATTTTAGTAGTAGTAGTAGTAGTAGTAGTATTTTAGTAGTAGTAGTAGTATTATAGTAGTAGTAGTAGTAGTAGTAGTAGTATTTTAGTAGTATTTTAGTAGTAGTAGTAGTAGTAGTAGTATTTTAGTAGTATTTTAGTAGTAGTATTTTAGTAGTAGTAGTAGTAGTAGTAGTACTAGTAGTATTTTTAGTATTTGTGTGTCAGTGAGTCTTTTGGAGATGAAATGATTTAAAACTCTGCAGATGTTTTTATTACATGCTGTAATTATTCCTCCTGTTCATTAAATTACGCTACGCTATATTTATATATATATTTATATATTTACATTTATTTTGATGTATTGATGTATTAATGTATTGATATATTAATGTGTTGCTGTGTTGATATATTTATTGATGTATTAATGTATTTATTGATGTATGTATTGATGTGTTGCTGCAGGTATTAATGTATTGATGTGTTGATGTATTTATTGATGTGTTGATTAATGTATTGATGTATTGATGTATTGATGTATGTGTTGCTGTGTTGCTGCAGGTAAGAACCGTCGTCTGAAGCAGGCGAAGGAAGAAGCTCAGGCTGAGATTGAACAGTATCGACTACAGAGAGAGAAAGAGTTCAAGACTAAAGAGGCTGCTGTGAGTACTATTACTATTTACTACTACTATATAATATATTATGTTATACTCACTACTATTATAATATTACTATTATATTATATAGTAGTATATTATATTATACTATACTCACTACTACTATATATTATATTATGTTATATTATATTATATTATACTCACTACTACTATATAATATATTATATTATTATATTATAGTACTATATAGACTATTACTGTATAAATACTTTAATGTTTGTATCTAATCATGCGCCCCCCCCCCACCAGGCTCTGGGTTCCCATGGCAACAGTGCGGTTGAGGTGGACCGTGACACGGCTGAGCGGATGGGTCGTATCCAGGCCAGTTACCGTGGTAACCGGGAGGCGGTGCTAGGCGACCTGCTGCGGCACGTCTGCGACATCAAGCCGGAGTTTCACGCTAACTACCGCGTGGCCGGCTGAGGGGGCGGGGCCACGGAGCAGACGTGGGCGGGGCCAACGGGGAGGCGTGGACGTTAGCATCGTTAGCATCGTTAGCATCGTTAGCCGCTAACAGAAACGATGTAACGTCGTTACTGTGTTGATGTTTACTGAATATTTATATTTATCACGATTAATTAATTTGTCGTCTTTTTGTTTTTTTGTTGTTTATTTTGTTAGTCCTCCAAACTATTTCCTTAACCTAACAAAATAAAAGTCTTCGCTGTTGAAATTCAAATTACTGAAAGCTGATTGGCTGTTTGTCCCCTGGCTTTTATTGTGAAAGTCCATTTCCACAGTGCTGTTCTGTTGTTTCCTGTGTGACCATGTGACTTCCTGTCTGTGATGTAATGAGAAAGAAAATATTAAAGTGTTGATTGGATGAAACTGTGTGACGCTGTTCTGTGATTGGTTGAAGGCTGCAGGGCGGAGCATCAGTGTTGTTGCTATGGTTACCTGCACAGTGGGGGGGGGGGGGGGAGTCATGAACAGTCGAGGCTTGTTTTAAATAGTTTGGTAATAATAATAATTAAAGTGTTAAACATCATTTCCTGTGTTTTGTTTTGTTCCCTCCTTCCACCAATCAGATCCTCCCTAGCTTCCATCCTGTCGTCGTGTGGTTACCAGCTAACGCCGCATTACCCATGTCGCTAGCTTCCATCCTGTCGTCATGGTTACCAGCTAACGCCGCATTACCCATGTTGCTAGCTTCCATCCTGTCGTCATGGTTACCAGCTAACGCCGCATTACCCATGTTGCTAGCTTCCATCCTGTCGTCATGGTTACCAGCTAACGCCGCATTACCCATGTCGCTAGCTTCCATCCTGTCGTCATGGTTACCAGCTAACGCCGCATTACCCATGTCGCTAGCTTCCATCCTGTCGTCATGGTTACCAGCTAACGCCGCATTACCCATGTCGCTAGCTTCCATCCTGTCGTCATGGTTACCAGCTAACGCCACATTACCCATGTCGCTAGCTTCCATCCTGTCGTCATGGTTACCAGCTAACGCCACATTACCCATGTCGCTAGCTTCCATCCTGTCGTCATGGTTACCAGCTAACGCCACATTACCCATGTCGCTAGCTTCCATCCTGTCGTCATGGTTACCAGCTAACGCCACATTACCCATGTCGCTAGCTTCCATCCTGTCGTCATGGTTACCAGCTAACGCCACATTATCCATATTGGGTTTGTTTCCTTCGTAACTCGCACGGTTGAGAACTTCAGCTCTCAGCGGTGCGTCCGCTCAGTCCGCCAACTTGGCCGGCCTAGAAAGGTTTTAACAGGAAGTCCCCAATGTCCTGCGGGGGGGGGCAGGAAGCTGCTGGGTGGGGTGGGGTGGGGGGGCAGGAAGCTACTGAAGGGGGCAGGAAGCTGCTGGGTGGGGGGGGGCAGGAAGTCTGTTTGAAGGTTTAAAACAAAGTAAAGATGAAGCTGCTGTTAGAGGATTAATGTGGATGTTATATTAATATGAATACTAATAATTACTATATTTATATATTTATATATTTAAGTATTTATATTATTAATATGATATAATAATATGAATAAAGACATAAAGCTCAGAGAGTGCTTATGATGAATAAAGACATGAACTCAGTGACTCTGGTCATAAATCAGCTGATATCAGACTGTAAACGTTACATCATCTAAACATGAGTCGTTATGAAGGTTTAATAACTAACTGTGATATGAGATAAATTAACTATTAACCAGCAAGTCCTTCATTATGGAAACTCATGAATCCAAACATATAGAAGAAAGAAGTGATTTTATTTTGTAGAATAGAGAAAGAGAGAGAAGCCCCACTGAGCTGTGACTTTACTTTGTTAACAGGAAGCTGACTCAATACTTTATTTATCTTTCCTAAAAACAATAAACAACAAGACTTAAATGTAATTTGGACAGTAATGAATGTGCATGTTGTAAAACACTTCATGTTTTCCTGTTTTATATATATATATATATATATATATGTATATATATATATATATATATATATATATATATATATATATATATATATATATATATATATATATATATATATATATATATATAGTGTATGTTATAATAATATGAGTGTGACCTACAGTAGTGTTAGATTCAGTTGCATAAAGGACAGAAAGCTTTAATATAATATAAATAACTTTGTTAAATATTTTCTGCACAAATGTAAAATATCAAAAGCTCCACATTCAACCTTTATTTTGAAAGAGCTCTGTGAATGTTTATCAGCTCTTACTTTCATGGATGTATTTTATGTTCCTCTTCTTGTTATATTTATATATATATATATTTATATATTTATATATTTATATATTAATGTATTTATATATTTATATATTTAGTGTGTGACCGCTGCGCTCTGTTTGTTATTTAATGAGATTTTTTTACTTTCTATTAAAAACAAATCAAAACAGAAATAAACCTTTGCTCGCGCTCATCAGCTGACTGTGTACGTGGCTCCACTAAGCCCCGCCCCCGCATCGCCTCCTGATTGGCTGACTCTGCCCCCCTCACTGTAAGCCCCTCCTCTTCGTGCTGCGTATAGACGTCATGACGCAGGACGCGGAAGTTGCGGGCAGCAGACGGCGGTGAGGAGACAGCTTCTTCTTCTGCGGATTTATTTTAGTTTGACCCGAAAACGAGAAAAGAGGTGAGTGTGTGTCAGTGTGTAGTAGTGTGTAGTAGTGTGTATGTGTGTATTAGTATTAGTGTGTGTTAGTGAGTGTGTTGGTGTGTGTATGTGTTGCACTTTACGGTTCTCTTTTAGTTTTTAATTTTCCCCACTGGGAACGTGTGTGTGTGTGTGTGTGTGTGTGTGTGTGTGTGTGTGTGTGTGTGTGTGTGTGTGTGTGTGTGTGTGTGTGTGTGTGTGTGTGTGTGTGTGTCTATTATTGTCTCTGTGTGTGTGTGTGTTTGTGTGTATTATTGTGTGTGTGTTGTGTGTGTGTGTGTGTATATTATTGTGTGTGTGTGTGTGTGTGTGTGTGTGTGTGTGTGTGTGTGTATTATTGTCTCTGGGTGTGTGTGTGTGTGTGTGTGTGTGTGTGGCAGAAAGAGCTAAAAGCAGCAGAGGTCACACACACACCAAACTTCAGCGGTAAATCTGATGGTTTAATGTTTTGTTGCTGCCGCTGGTTTCCGGTTGTGTGGGGGTCGAACCTGTGACTCTCGGCTCGGACCGGTTCCGGTAGTGAACTCGGCTCGGACCGGTTCCGGTAGTGGACTCGGCTCGTATAGAAACCACGTGCAGCGTTCTGACTCCCGGTAACCGGCCCGTTAATCTCCTGCAGCGTGAAGGTGATCCGGTTCAGATGCGCTGCAGGTGGGGGGGTTAAAGTCAGCCGCGTGCACGTGAGTGCGAGTAGTGCACGCGCAGAGTGAAGTCTGGCGAGGCTCGTGGGAAAGAGTTTCACTTCCTCATGAATTAAATATCAGAAAACCTGCTGAGGACAAAGAGCTGCTGTGAGGCTGCCAATCAGATATCAATATTTATTTATACAGCAGTGACGTGTTTCCGGTTTGATCTGATCCACTGTAAACATGTTATTGATCCTTCACTGATTATTAATCAATAATTATTATAATATAGAACTATATTGATCAGACAGCTGCAGGTGAGACACGTGATGTCACTGTGATGTCATCACAGGTGAACGGGGACACACGGTGAAGACGTGTCGTACAGGTCAAAGGTCAGGGTCAGGGTGTTCCTGCTCTCTGATTGGACGATAAGACGTGTTCAGCAGCAGGTGTGAACAGGTTCAAGATCAATAACCGATCGTCACGTGTCTCACAATCAGTCAATAGATCAATACAGCGTCGGGTTCAGGTCCAACCGGCGGAGACTCACAGGGTTTATATAATAATGATATAGAGTCAGGGGTCAGGGGTCAGAGGTCAGGGGTCAGCAGGTTTTAAACATCAACGAGCAGAAAGTTAAATATTGATCATTTATCTTAAAGCAGCCAAACTGAGGAAACAGCGGTTGCCGCCGGCGACGGCTGACCCGTCCAGACCTCGTTAATCAGCTGTGATCTAATTGGCTGATGGCAGACGCCACCGAGCCGCGCTCTGATTGGCTCCCTGCCTCCCATAGCCCCGGGGCCTGAGAGCCAATCGGATTACGGCGGGGCGTCTGGTCGGTGATGGATGTCAGAGCATTACCATGGTTACGGCTGTGACGTGAGGCCGTTACCATGGTTACAGCTGTGACGTGAGGCTGTTACCATGGTTACAGCTGTGACGTGAGGCTGTTACCATGGTTACGGCTGCGACGTGAGGCCGTTACCATGGTTACGGCTGCGACGTGAGGCTGAGGTGGAGTCAGCGGACGAGATCAATAGGAGCGTATCGGTCAGGTGATCGATCAGCACGTTGATCAATAACGAAGCTTTAATTTAACTTGAAAGGTTTTTTTATTGTTCATTTTTATTATTTTCTGAACCGTCCAATCAGAGGATTGTGTTTGTTTTTAATAACTCTGTCTCCCTCTCTCTGATTGGCTGTTCTGTCTCCCTCTCTCTGATTGGCTGTTGCCCGGCAGCCATGAACCACAGCGCTATGGCGATGGACCACAGCGCCATGGACCACAGCCACCACCATCACGCCACCATGGCTCCGCCCACCGCTGGCGGCCATGTCCACGGAGCCGGGGCCAGCGACACAATGCATGATGGGAAGTGTGGCGGACACGGCGGCATGGTAACGTAGCATTAGCATTAGCATTAGCATCATCATCATGACTTGGAACGGCCGCTTACAGAAAGGAGCTAACATGCTATCGCTGCTGTCGTTGCCTAGGCGATGAGCTTCTACTTCGGATACAGTAACGTGGAGCTGCTGTTCACCGGACTGCTCATCAACTCCCCCGGAGGTCTGTGCACGTTCACACGTTCACACGTTCATACGTTCACACCTTCACACATACACATGTTCACACGCTCACACGCTCACACGCTCATACGTTCACACGCTCACACGCTCACACGTTCACACGTTCACACGCTCACACACACACGTTCACACGCTCACACCTTCACACGTTCACACGCTCACACATTCACACGCTCACACGCTCACACGTTCACACGCTCACACATTCACACGCTCACACGTTCACACGTTCACACGTTCACACGTTCACACGCTCACACATTCACACGCTCACACGCTCACACGTTCACACGCTCACACATTCACACGCTCACACGTTCACACGCTCACACGTTCATACGTTCACACGCTCACACGCTCACACGTTCACACGCTCACACATTCACACGCTCACACGTTCACACGCTCACACGTTCATACGTTCACACGCTCACACGCTCACACGTTCATACGTTCACATGTTCACACGCTCACACGTTCATACGCTCACACGCTCACACATTCACACATTCACACATTCACACATTCACATTTCACTGTTTCATAGCTCAGCGTTTAACCCCTCCCTCCTTCCTCCTCTCGTCCAATCAGAGATGGTGGGGGCGTGTATCGGGGTGTTCCTATTGGCCGTCCTGTACGAGGGGATGAAGATCGGCCGCGAGGCGCTGCTGCGTCGCAGTCAGGTCAACGTGCGCTACAACTCGATGCCGCTGCCCGGCGCCGACGGCACCGTGCTCATGGAGACGCACAAGACCGTCGGGTAGGTAGTCATGTGTTCATCAGTCATGTGATCATCAGTCATGTGTTCATCAGTCATGTGTTCATCAGTCATGTGTTCATCAGTCATGTGATCATCAGTCATGTGTTCATCAGTCATGTGTTCATCAGTCATGTGATCATCAGTCATGTGATCATCAGTCATGTGATCATCAGTCATCAGTCATGTGTTCATCAGTCATGTGATCATCAGTCATGTGTTCATCAGTCATGTGTTCATCAGTCATCAGTCATGTGATCATCAGTCATGTGATCATCAGTCATGTGATCATCAGTCATGTGATCATCAGTCATGTGTTCATCAGTCATGTGATCATCAGTCATGTGATCATCAGTCATGTGTTCATCAGTCATGTGATCATCAGTCATGTGATCATCAGTCATGTGATCATCAGTCATGTGATCATCAGTCATGTGTTCATCAGTCATGTGATCATCAGTCATGTGTTCATCAGTCATGTGATCATCAGTCATGTGATCATCAGTCATGTGATCATCAGTCATGTGTTCATCAGTCATGTGATCATCAGTCATGTGTTCATCAGTCATGTGTTCATCAGTCATGTGATCATCAGTCATGTGTTCATCAGTCATGTGTTCATCAGTCATGTGATCATCAGTCATCAGTCATGTGATCATCAGTCATGTGATCATCAGTCATGTGATCATCAGTCATGTGATCATACATGTCATGTGATCATCAGTCATGTGATCATCAGTCATGTGTTCATCAGTCATGTGATCATCAGTCATGTGATCATACATGTCATGTGTTCATCAGTTTAATGACTGACAGTCAGGGTTTGGAGGAGGCGGAGACTCCTGTTGCACTTAAGTCCCGCCTCTCAGGACCCTCTATCAGGTAACTCAGAGTTCTGGTTCTGGTTCTGGTTTTGGTCCTGGTTCTGGTTCTGGTTCTGGTTCTGGTTCTGATCCTGGTTCTGGTTCTGGTTCTGGTCCTGGTTCTGGTTCTGGTTCTGGTTCTGGTCCTGGTTCTGGTTCTGGTTCTGGTCCTGATCCTGGTTCTGGTTCTGGTCCTGATCTTGGTTCTGGTTCTGGTTCTGGTCCTGATCCTGGTTCTGGTCCTGATCCTGGTTCTGGTTCTGGGTCTTTCTGCATCTCATCCTCTCTGAAGCAGCAGCAGTCAGTAGGGCTGGTACAGAGTCTACAGAGAGTCTACAGAGGTAGTTAGAGTCTACAGAGGTAGTCAGAGTCTACAGAGGTAGTTAGAGAGTCTACAGAGGTAGTTAGAGTCTACAGAGGTAGTTAGAGAGTCTACAGGGGTAGTTAGAGTCTACAGAGGTAGTTAGAGAGTCTACAGAGGTAGTTAGAGAGTCTACAGAGGTAGTTAGAGAGTCTACAGAGGTAGTTAGAGTCTACAGAGGTAGTCAGAGTCTACAGAGGTAGTTAGAGAGTCTACAGAGGTAGTTAGAGTCTACAGAGGTAGTTAGAGTCTACAGAGGTAGTTAGAGAGTCTACAGAGGTAGTTAGAGAGTCTACAGAGGTAGTTAGAGAGTCTACAGAGGTAGTTAGAGTCTACAGAGGTAGTTAGAGAGTCTACAGAGGTAGTTAGAGTCTACAGAGGTAGTTAGAGTCTACAGAGGTAGTTAGAGAGTCTACAGAGGTAGTTAGAGTCTACAGAGGTAGTTAGAGTCTACAGAGGTAGTTAGAGAGTCTACAGAGGTAGTTAGAGTCTACAGAGGTAGTTAGAGAGTCTACAGAGGTAGTTAGAGAGTCTACAGAGGTAGTTAGAGTCTACAGGGGTAGTTAGAGTCTACAGAGGTAGTTAGAGTCTACAGAGGTAGTTAGAGAGTCTACAGAGGTAGTTAGAGAGTCTACAGAGGTAGTTAGAGAGTCTACAGAGGTAGTTAGAGAGTCTACAGAGGTAGTTAGAGAGTCTACAGAGGTAGTTAGAGTCTACAGAGGTAGTTAGAGTCTACAGAGGTAGTTAGAGTCTACAGAGGTAGTTAGAGAGTCTACAGAGGTAGTTAGAGTCTACAGAGGTAGTTAGAGTCTACAGAGGTAGTTAGAGAGTCTACAGAGGTAGTTAGAGTCTACAGAGGTAGTTAGAGTCTACAGAGGTAGTTAGAGTCTACAGAGGTAGTTAGAGTCTACAGAGGTAGTTAGAGAGTCTACAGAGGTAGTTAGAGTCTACAGAGGTAGTTAGAGAGTCTACAGAGGTAGTTAGAGAGTCTACAGAGGTAGTTAGAGTCTACAGGGGTAGTTAGAGTCTACAGAGGTAGTTAGAGTCTACAGAGGTAGTTAGAGAGTCTACAGAGGTAGTTAGAGAGTCTACAGAGGTAGTTAGAGAGTCTACAGAGGTAGTTAGAGAGTCTACAGAGGTAGTCAGAGTCTACAGAGGTAGTTAGAGAGTCTACAGAGGTAGTTAGAGAGTCTACAGAGGTAGTTAGAGAGTCTACAGAGGTAGTTAGAGTCTACAGAGGTAGTTAGAGAGTCTACAGAGGTAGTTAGAGTCTACAGAGGTAGTTAGAGAGTCTACAGAGGTAGTTAGAGTCTACAGAGGTAGTTAGAGAGTCTACAGAGGTAGTTAGAGTCTACAGAGGTAGTTAGAGTCTACAGAGGTAGTTAGAGTCTACAGAGGTAGTTAGAGAGTCTACAGAGGTAGTTAGAGTCTACAGAGGTAGTTAGAGTCTACAGAGGTAGTTAGAGTCTACAGAGGTAGTTAGAGAGTCTACAGAGGTAGTTAGAGAGTCTACAGAGGTAGTTAGAGTCTACAGAGGTAGTTAGAGTCTACAGAGGTAGTTAGAGTCTACAGAGGTAGTTAGAGTCTACAGAGGTAGTTAGAGTCTACAGAGGTAGTTAGAGAGTCTACAGAGGTAGTTAGAGAGTCTACAGAGGTAGTTAGAGAGTCTACAGAGGTAGTTAGAGTCTACAGAGGTAGTTAGAGAGTCTACAGAGGTAGTTAGAGTCTACAGAGGTAGTTAGAGTCTACAGAGGTAGTTAGAGAGTCTACAGAGGTAGTTAGAGTCTACAGAGGTAGTTAGAGAGTCTACAGAGGTAGTTAGAGTCTACAGAGGTAGTTAGAGAGTCTACAGAGGTAGTTAGAGTCTACAGAGGTAGTTAGAGTCTACAGAGGTAGTTAGAGAGTCTACAGAGGTAGTTAGAGTCTACAGAGGTAGTTAGAGTCTACAGAGGTAGTTAGAGAGTCTACAGAGGTAGTTAGAGTCTACAGAGGTAGTTAGAGAGTCTACAGAGGTAGTTAGAGAGTCTACAGAGGTAGTTAGAGTCTACAGGGGTAGTTAGAGTCTACAGAGGTAGTTAGAGTCTACAGAGGTAGTTAGAGAGTCTACAGAGGTAGTTAGAGAGTCTACAGAGGTAGTTAGAGAGTCTACAGAGGTAGTTAGAGTCTACAGAGGTAGTTAGAGGGTCTACAGAGGTAGTTAGAGTCTACAGAGGTAGTTAGAGTCTACAGAGGTAGTTAGAGAGTCTACAGAGGTAGTTAGAGAGTCTACAGAGGTAGTTAGAGAGTCTACAGAGGTAGTTAGAGAGTCTACAGAGGTAGTTAGAGTCTACAGAGGTAGTTAGAGTCTACAGAGGTAGTTAGAGAGTCTACAGAGGTAGTTAGAGTCTACAGAGGTAGTTAGAGAGTCTACAGAGGTAGTTAGAGTCTACAGAGGTAGTTAGAGAGTCTACAGAGGTAGTTAGAGTCTACAGAGGTAGTTAGAGAGTCTACAGAGGTAGTTAGAGAGTCTACAGAGGTAGTTAGAGAGTCTACAGAGGTAGTTAGAGTCTACAGAGGTAGTTAGAGTCTACAGAGGTAGTTAGAGAGTCTACAGAGGTAGTTAGAGTCTACAGAGGTAGTTAGAGAGTCTACAGAGGTAGTTAGAGAGTCTACAGAGGTAGTTAGAGTCTACAGAGGTAGTTAGAGAGTCTACAGAGGTAGTTAGAGAGTCTACAGAGGTAGTTAGAGAGTCTACAGAGGTAGTTAGAGAGTCTACAGAGGTAGTTAGAGTCTACAGAGGTAGTTAGAGAGTCTACAGAGGTAGTTAGAGTCTACAGAGGTAGTTAGAGAGTCTACAGAGGTAGTTAGAGAGTCTACAGAGGTAGTTAGAGAGTCTACAGAGGTAGTTAGAGTCTACAGAGGTAGTTAGAGAGTCTACAGAGGTAGTTAGAGTCTACAGAGGTAGTTAGAGAGTTTACAGAGGTAGTTAGAGAGTCTACAGAGGTAGTTAGGGTCTACAGAGGTAGTTAGAGAGTCTACAGAGGTAGTTAGAGAGTCTACAGAGGTAGTTAGAGTCTACAGAGGTAGTTAGAGTGTCTACAGAGGTAGTTAGAGTCTACAGAGGTAGTTAGAGTCTACAGAGGTAGTTAGAGAGTCTACAGAGGTAGTTAGAGAGTCTACAGAGGTAGTTAGAGTCTACAGAGGTAGTTAGAGAGTCTACAGAGGTAGTTAGAGTCTACAGAGGTAGTTAGAGTCTACAGAGGTAGTTAGAGAGTCTACAGAGGTAGTTAGAGTCTACAGAGGTAGTTAGAGAGTCTACAGAGGTAGTTAGAGTCTACAGAGGTAGTTAGAGTCTACAGAGGTAGTTAGAGAGTCTACAGAGGTAGTTAGAGAGTCTACAGAGGTAGTTAGAGTCTACAGAGGTAGTTAGAGAGTCTACAGAGGTATCGTCCAGCCCTGGTAGACTGTCAGTAACTGGTTACAGAGCTCTTCTGTGTGGAAGTCCAGAGCAGCTAATGATGCTAACAATGTTAACAATGCTAAGTGTATTACATTTTCCTGGATTAGGTTTAAGCTAACATGCTAATGTGAAAAACAAGATGCTAACTGGGATGAAATAATCGTTATTAACATAAAGCTAATAAACAATGCTGCTGCTAGCAATAAATATTTTAACTAATGCTAACGCTGCTGCTAATGCTACATCCATTAATCTAACTCAAGATCATAAATGTAATAAAACATCTACCAGAAATGCCAACAGTGCTAGCTAACAGTATATATAGAGTAACATTAGCTTCTAACAGTGAGTGTGTTTATTACTATATTTATTTTTATACCACAGAAAAGTGTGTTGTTAACCACCCTGCCAAATTTGAATGATTAAAAAAATCAAAAATATATGAAATTAGGCTTCAAAGTTGTGTAAAAATCAGCCTCTGAAGCCCCGCCCCCTTCCAAGTGACACCTGTCAATCAAAATCATCACCGCTACCTGAAGCATGGACGCTAGCTTTCTGCTGCTAACTCAGCTAACTGTAGTAGTTGTAGTGGTAGATGTAGTAACAGTAACTCTCCACTATTTTATTTTCCTATTATTTACTGTTTTTTTATTTGAAGCATTTTATTTTGAAGGGTGCTTCTTATTTGTATTATTAGTGATGCTATCAGCAGTTCATCATTATCTTTATTGCTCATGCTAACACTGCTAATGAGAATAAAGTTGATGCTAACAGTCATGCTGACTCGCTCTTCTTCTCCTCTCAGACAGCGGATGCTAAGCCCCGCCCACTTCCTGCAGACCCTGCTGCACATCTTTCAGGTGGTCGTCAGCTACTTCCTGATGCTCGTCTTCATGACCTACAACGGCTACCTCTGCATCGCCGTGGCAGCCGGCGCCGGCATGGGCTACTTCCTGTTCAGCTGGCGGAAGGCCGTGGTCGTCGACATCACGGAGCACTGCCATTAGCCTGTTAGCTCGTGTGCTAGTTAGCTTTCCTGTCGTGAGGTTTGATTATTGCTGATCACAATCGATGAACGCTAGCTGACGTGCTAACGTATCGGCGCGCGAGACACTAAACTACAAACAGCTGTTACTCGGTAACCATGGTAACGCCTCGTACACTAACGACTGTAGTTAGCTAGAAAAACGACTTATCGCACTCGTTGTTTTCTGCCACAAACATCTTTTTTTTCTTCTTTTTTTTCGGGGAGGCGGGAAAACTTCTCCAGCTGGACGAGCCGACCAATCACAGCTCGACCACTTCAGACGTCTGATTGGCCAAATCACCTCGTTCTATCTTTTTATTTTTTATTTTCTTCGTTAGTGCCATGACAACTGGAAGGTTAGCGCTATATGTAGCTTACATTCACGTATTATTGTAGTTAGCATCGTTAGCGGTTCAAGAGGAGCAACCAATCAGAAAATAGGCAGTATAATTTATTAGCGAATAGATGTTTTATTAACTTTTTTTTAGATTTAAGTGAAAATATAAAAATATATCTTTTTTTTTTTTTTTTTGTCTTTTTTTGAAACTATAACGTTAACGTGAAACCAGCTCACATTTTTATCCTTGATTACGTCATCGTTCACAGTAGCCAATCAGAGCTCAGATACTTAAAGGTTTACATCATGTTTTTGTTTTGTGATTATTTCCCCGCTTTTATTTTGAAATTCAAAACATCGTACACCTGCCGACATTTTGAGCTCCAGAAACACGAGAAGAAGATTATTAACGACGCGTTTGGTTTTAATCTTCTTTACGACGCGTTTCTGGACCTTTTTTTGTTTTTTGGGTTTTTTTGTTAAATTTTGCGATCAATCGTGTTTAGCTACACCGTCGTCCTTAACGAGACACCTGCTGCCTTAACGAGGCTCAACGTGCTGCTGCTGACTGGAGGCCAGTGATTCACTTTAACCCTCATCATACTGTTCAGCCTCCACGAGGGTCCGAGGGTCCGAGGGTCCGAGGGTTAGAGGGTCCGAGGCTCCGAGTCTTTCATGTTTCTGTTCAATGATTCAAACACTCGACAACAACAGCTGAAACATTTCCCGTCTCTGTCCCGTGACGATCATTCATCCTCATCTCTGGCTAAAGGAAGCGTTTCCAGGTTGGAGCGTGAGCCGTATGTGAGGGTTAAACTAACGAAGCTCATTTCCAGGAACGACGCGGGTTCTAGCGTCTCTGTTCTCATGAAATGACTTTAAATGTGATTTTCTTTGTTTTGGTCTTTTCTGGTATTTTTTCGCACTTTCTGGACCAATCAGGTGCAGGACGGACGGCGTGCTGAGGAGCTGGTGGCAGAAGCTGCACGTTCGTCTTCATGTTGAAACGATTAAAAACTGTGTGAAGGATTTTATTAAAAGTGTCAAATGTTTTAATTGTTGTCAAAAATGCTGGAAAATAAAAAACCAATAAAGTTTATGAAGAAACTCCTCGTCAGTTTGTCTGTTAGAGTACCAGTACTACAGTATAGTACTAGTACTATACTGTAGTACCAGTACTACAGTATAGTACTACAGTATAGTACTAGTACTATACTGTAGTACCAGTACTACAGTATAGTACTAGTACTATACTGTAGTACTGGTACTTTACTGTAGTACTATACTGTAGTACTAGTACTTTACTGTAGTACTTTACTGTAGTACTAGTACTTTACTGTAGTACTAGTACTTTACTGTAGTACTTTACTGTAGTACCAGTACTATACTGTAGTACTATACTGTAGTACCAGTACTACAGTATAGTACTACAGTATAGTACTAGTACTATACTGTAGTACCAGTACTACAGTATAGTACTAGTACTATACTGTAGTACTGGTACTTTACTGTAGTACTATACTGTAGTACTAGTACTTTACTGTAGTACTAGTACTTTACTGTAGTACTTTACTGTAGTACTAGTACTATACTGTAGTACTATACTGTAGTACCAGTACTACAGTATAGTACTACAGTATAGTACTAGTACTATACTGTAGTACCAGTACTACAGTATAGTACTAGTACTATACTGTAGTACTGGTACTTTACTGTAGTACTATACTGTAGTACTAGTACTTTACTGTAGTACTTTACTGTAGTACTAGTACTTTACTGTAGTACTAGTACTTTACTGTAGTACTTTACTGTAGTACTAGTACTCTACTGTAGTACTAGTACTTTACTGTAGTACTCTACTGTAGTACTAGTACTTTACTGTAGTACTAGTACTTTACTGTAGTACTATACTGTAGTACTAGTACTATACTGTAGTACTAGTACTCTACTGTAGTACTTTACTCTACTGTAGTACTACTACTTTACTGTAGTACTACAGTAGAGTAAAGTACTACAGTAGAGTACTAGTACTCTACTGTAGTACTAGTACTATACTGTAGTACTAGTACTTTACTGTAGTACTAGTACTTTACTGTAGTACTATACTGTAGTACTTTACTGTAGTACTAGTACTATACTGTAGTACTAGTACTTTACTGTAGTACTAGTACTTTACTGTAGTACTATACTGTAGTACTCTACTGTAGTACTATACTGTAGTTCTAGTACTATACTGTAGTACTAGTACTTTACTGTAGTACTAGTACTTTACTGTAGTACTATACTGTAGTACTTTACTGTAGTACTAGTACTATACTGTAGTACTAGTACTCTACTGTAGTACCAGTACTACAGTATAGTACTAGTACTATACTGTAGTACTGGTACTTTACTGTAGTACTAGTACTCTACTGTAGTACTAGTACTATACTGTAGTACAGTTAGAGGTACTAGTACTATACTGTAGTACTAGTACTATACTGTAGTACAGTTAGTACCTCTACTGTAGTACAGTTAGAGGTACTAGTACTATACTGTAGTACTAGTACTATACTGTAGTACTAGTACTATACTGTAGTACAGTTAGAGGTACTAGTACTATACTGTAGTACTAGTACTATACTGTAGTACAGTTAGAGGTACTAGTACTATACTGTAGTACTAGTACTATACTGTAGTACAGTTAGAGGTACTAGTACTATACTGTAGTACTAGTACTATACTGTAGTACAGTTAGAGGTACCAGATTTGACTCAATGGAAAATATAACAAGCTTTTAAATACAACACGTTGTTGAAACCAGACAGCAGTGTGTAGTCAGCTCACAGTTCAGTAGTTCTGTAGGGGCAGTAACAGGCTGTAGGGGGCATTAGTGAGCTGCAAGGGGCAGTAGCGGGCAGTAACGGGCTATAGGGGGCAGTAATAGGCTGTAGGGGGCAGTAATAGGCTGTAGGGGGCAGTAACGGGCTGTAGGGGGCAGTAACAGGCTGTATGGGGCAGTAACGGGCTGTAGGGGGCAGTAACAGGCTGTATGGGGCAGTAACAGGCTGTAGGGGGCAGTAACAGGCTGTAGGGGGCAGTAACGGGCTGTAGGGGGCAGTAACAGGCTGTATGGGGCAATAATAGGCTGTAGGGGGCAGTAATAGGCTGTAGGGGGCAGTAACGGGCTGTAGGGGGCAGTAACAGGCTGTAGGGGGCAGTAATAGGCTGTAGGGGGCTGTATGGGGCAGTAACGGGCTGTAGGGGGCAGTAACAGGCTGTAGGGGGCAGTAACAGGCTGTATGGGGCAATAACCAGTAACGGCTGCAGTCTGCCGGATGTGAGGAGGAGTACTTCCGGGCCGCAGGTGAGCGCTGGATGTTGTTTTCCTGCAGTGGGTCAAACCGTCAGGGTTACGGTTCCTCCGGTTCCTCCGGTGACTGATCCTCCGGTACTTTACCGGGACCTGGATGCGTGCAGTCTAACACTCCTCTGTATCCGTGAACCGGACCTCAGTCTCGGTGTCCTCATGGCCTCCAGGCGGCCGGACAGCTTCGACGGGCTCGGTTACCGGGGCCGTGATGACCCGCTGTACGGAGCGGGATACCCGGTGAGGAGCGCCGGAGCCCCCGCGGAGCCGCAGCTCCACCACTGGGTCACCACGCCACCGGACATCCCCGGCAGCCGCAACCTGTACGGAGCAGACCGGACACCGCTGCACGACGAGCCGCCGGAGCCCGGAGCTCCCGCAGCCGGCTGGGACGCTCCGCAGCCCGGCGTGCCGCCCGCAGGTTGGTCGGTGTAGCTGCACGGAGGGGGTTAGCTCCCAGGCTAATGGTAGAATGGGAAGTGAATGGGAAAGGCTAACGGCTACATGACAGTTAGCTCCCAGGCTAGCGGTAGAATGGGAAGAGAATGGAAAAGGCTAACGACTACATGACAGTTAGCTCCCAGGCTAATGGTAGAATGGGAAGTGAATGGGAAAGGCTAACGACTACATGACAGTTAGCTCCCAGGCTAATGGTAGAATGGGAAGTGAATGGGAAAGGCTAACGGCTACATGACAGTTAGCTCCCAGGCTAATGGTAGAAAGGGAAGTGAATGGGAAAGGCTAACGGCTACATGACAGTTAGCTCCCAGGCTAATGGTAGAAAGGGAAGTGAATGGGAAAGGCTAACGGCTACATGACAGTTAGCTCCCAGGCTAATGGTAGAAAGGGAAGTGAATGGGAAAGGCTAACGGCTACATGACAGTTAGCTCCCAGGATAATCTGTATCAAAGTTAATGTGGTGGTGGTGGTGGTGGTGATGATGATGATGATGATGATGGTGATGATGATGTGTTTTGCAGAGCAGCTGAATCGATTCGCTGGTTTTGGGATCGGACTCGTCAGGTTGGAAATGTTTCTGTTTATTATCATTAATCAATAAAAGTTTGATTGATAAGCTGTCAGCCAATCACAGGCCGTAGAGATGACCATGTGACCTTGCGTCGTTGAAACAGCTGATCCAATTTAATTTAAAATAATGTAGTTTGACACGTGTGTGTGTGTGTGTGTGTGTGTATATGTCTGTGTGTGTGTCTGTGTGTGTGTGTGTGTGTGTGTGTGTGTAGTCTCTTCACAGAGAACGTGTTGGCTCATCCCTGCATCGTGTTTCGCAGACAGTGTCAGGTGAGCCACTTAATGATGTCATCAGGTGTCCTATGATGTCATCAGGTGTCCTGTGATGTCATCAGGTGTCCTGTGATGTCATTAGGTGTTCTATGATGTCATCAGGTGTCCTGTGATGTCATCAGGTGTCCTGTGATGTCATCAGGTGTCCTTCAGTAAATTAATGATTAACGAGCATCTCATCCTCACCTGCTGCTCTCTGATTGGCTGCTGGTTTCAGGTGAACTACCACGCTCGCTGTTACCACCTGACTCCGTTCAGCGCCGTCGCCGTCATGTACTCCATCACCAAGGCTCAGGTAGGCCCCGGGATCAATAACTACTGATGATCAGGATCAATAACTGATGATCAGGATCAATAACTACTGATGATCAGGATCAATAACTACTGATGATCAGGATCAATAACTGATGATCAGGATCAATAACTGATGATCAGGATCAATAACTGATGATCAGGATCAATAACTACTGATGATCAGGATCAATAATAACTACTGATGATCAGGATCAATAACTGCTGATGATCAGGATCAATAACTGATGATCAGGATCAATAATAACTACTGATGATCAGGATCAATAACTACTGATGATCAGGATCAATAACTACTGATGATCAGGATCAATAATAACTACTGATGATCAGGATCAATAATAACTACTGATGATCAGGATCAATAATAACTACTGATGATCAGGATCAATAACTACTGATGATCAGGATCAATAACTACTGATGATCAGGATCAATAATAACTACTGATGATCAGGATCAATAATAACTACTGATGATCAGGATCAATAACTACTGATGATCAGGATCAATAACTGATGATGATCAGGATCAATAACTGATGATCAGGATCAATAATAACTACTGATGATCAGGATCAATAACTACTGATGATCAGGATCAATAACTGATGATCAGGATCAATAACTGATGATCAGGGTTAGGGTTAGTCCTGATTGATTATTGATTATTGATTATTGGTGTGCAGGGTGTGAAGGCTCTGTGGAAAGGGATGGGAAGCACTTTCATCGTCCATGGCGTCACGCTGGGAGCCGAAGGCATCATCAGCGAGTTCACGCCGTTACCACGGTAACCACACAACACTACTACTGCTGCTGTAGTATTACTGCAGTATTACTGTAGTATTCAGGTGTGTGTGTGTGTGTGTGTGTGTGTGTGTGTGTGTGTGTGTGTGTGTGTGTGTGTGTGTGTGTGTGTGTGTGTGTGTGTGTGTGTGTGTGTGTGTGTGTGTGTGTGTGTGTGTGTGTTGCAGGGAGCTCCCTCACAGGTGGAGCTGGAAGCAGCTGGCGGGACATCTGCTGCTCAAAGGGTCAGTTCATTTCTTCTTCTACTGTTTCACTCTACAGGTGTAGTACAGGTGTAGTGCAGGTGTAGTACAAGTGTAGTGCAGGTGTAGTGCGGGTGTAGTACAGGTGTAGTGCAGGTGGAGTACAGGTGTAGTACAGGTGTAGTGCAGGTGGAGTACAGGTGTAGTACAGGTGTAGTACGGGTGTAGTACATGTGTAGTACAGGTGTAGTGCGGGTGTAGTACAGGTGTAGTGCAGGTGGAGTACGGGTGTGGTACAGGTGTAGTACAGGTGTGGTCCAGGTGGAGTACGGGTGTAGTGCAGGTGTAGTGCAGGTGTAGTGCAGGTGGAGTACGGGTGGAGTGCAGGTGTAGTACGGGTGTAGTAACACTGTTGTGTATCTTGCAGGTTAACAGCTGTGGTCGCGCTGCCGTTTTATTGCGCCAGCCTCATCGAGACCGTGCAGGTGATTATTGATCAGCTGATCAGCTGATCAGCTGATCAGACTCAGACTGTCTTTCCCATCATGCATCTGTGCTGCAGACTCAGACTGTCTGGTGTTAAACACTTTATTTCCCATCATGCCCCTGTGCTGCAGAGTGAGATCGTGCGTGATGATTCGTCGGCGGGTCTGCTGGACTGTGTGAGGGAGGGGCTGACCCGGCTGTTGGGGGTCGGCGCTCCTCACAGCCGCCGCCTGCTGCCGCTCAGCTACATGCTACTTCCTGCCGCGCTGCACGCCGTGCTGCGCTACGCCATCTCTGCCTCCGTCCAGCGGGTGGCGCTGTGGCTGCACCAGCGGGGCAGGAAGCAGCGCGGCGACCCCGCCAACCCGCTGGACGCCTACTTCCCTGAGCTGGCGGCGGCGTGGGCGGGGTCTCTGGTGGCCGACGTGGTCCTGTTCCCGCTGGAGACGGCGCTGCACCGGCTCGGCCTGCAGGGGACGCGCACCATCATCGACGCCACTGACGGAGCCGTCGCCGCGAGCAACGGCGGCAGCCCGCTGGTGCTGCCCGTCAACACGCAGTACGACGGCTTCGCCGACTGTCTCCACGCCATCCGGAGGAAGGAGGGGGGGGCGGGCTTCTACCGCGGCTTCGGGGCGTTGGTGGCGCAGTACGCGCTGCACGGAGCGCTGCTCGCCGCCGCCAGGACAATGCTGAGGCTGCTGCTGCTGGAGGGCAAGGCCAGCTAGAGCCGTCGCCATGGAGACGCAACATCACCATCATTTCATCCACCGCTTCACCCAGTAGAGCATCACTGTCGCCACGGCAACCACGTTTAAAAAGCTGAAGGACTCAGTGAAAACATGAGCGACAAAAATATGAAAACAGAAAAAAAATCTTTAGTTTATTATTATTGTAAAAGTTTGATCAATAATCTGCTGATCAGGAAGTGATCATGTGACCGGACCACCTAGCAACAGCTTAGCAACCAGCTGGAACCTAAACCACTTCCTGTCCTCTACTGTAGTGTTAGCCTAGCTTAGCACAAACACTGGAAGCGGAGGGAAACTGCTAGCGTAGCTCCACAGGTGTCACTTCCTGCCTTTAAACTAAATGTTGTGGTCCCGTCGCCATGGAGATGCGGCGTCACTTCCTGTCCAGCATGAAAGCATGACATCATTAACCTGCTTGTGTTGAACTCTGACAGCTGATTGGTCGCCCGTCACGTGTATATTGATCCACTTTTTATTTATATAAAGTTGTAAAAATGAACGAAGGTAGAGTTAGATCAAATTATAAGAGATCAATAAATCAATCAATCAATAAATCAATAATAAATATTCAGTTCAAGCTTTTTTATTGATTTGTGCACTTTCTGTGTTTTTGCTGTTTGTTGAAACTTGATGTAGAAAATAAACCGTTGAGTGTTTAAACGACTCCATGATTTAAAATAATCTATTGATCAGTTATTGGTGTTATGACCCCCCCCCCCCCCCCCCCCCTTCCTGCTCACCATGCTGCCGCGGGTCACTTCCTGTGAGGGTGGAGGGAGGGGGGGGGGCAGTCTGGACTCACTGGACCTCGTTCACACATCTGGGATTCATCAACGTTCAGAACCTGATTCACAATATGAGTCTCACTGGGGGTCTGGTTCAGGGGGGTGTTGAGGGTCTGGGGGTCTGGTTCAGGGGGGTGTTGAGGGTCTGGGGGTCTGGTTCAGGGGGGTGTTGGGGGTCTGGTTCAGGGGGGTGTTGAGGGTCTGGTTCAGGGGGGTGTTGGGGGTCTGGTTCAGGGGGGTGTTGAGGGTCTGGTTCAGGGGGGTGTTGGGGGTCTGGTTCAGGGGGGTGTTGAGGGTCTGGTTCAGGGGGGTGTTGGGGGTCTGGGGGTCTGGTTCAGGGGGGTGTTGGGGGTCTGGGGGTCTGGTTTGTAACTTTCTCTCAGATGTTGAGACACGTGACTTTTCTCTTCATTCACAAACAGAGTGAAGAGAAGTTTCATCATGACCCTGACTGACCCTGACTGACCCTAACTGACCCTAACTGACCCTAACTGACCCTGACTGACCCTGACTGACCCTGACTGACCCTAACTGACCCTGACTGACCCTGACTGACCCTAACTGACCCTAACTGACCCTGACTGACCCTGACTGACCCTAACTGACCCTAACTGACCCTAACTGACCCTGACTGACCCTGACTGACCCTAACTGACCCTAACTGACCCTGACTGACCCTGACTGACCCTGACTGACCCTGACTGACCCTGACTGACCCTGACTGACCCTGACCCACTCTAACCCTGACCCTAACCCTCTCACTCATTCATTCATGTGGATTCAAACCATCTGCTGAGTGAGTTGGGGTCAGAAGGGGTTAAATTGTTTTGTGTTGCAGAGTCATGTGACTCCAGAGAAGCAGAATCAGATCAGAAGGATCCGTGAGGAGCAGTGAAGGCTGCTCGTCTTCATCGTCTTCATCGTCTTCATTAACAGGTAAGAACCAGAGAGACGAGCAGGAAGACGCTGGGCTGCCCCTGGCATAGCCGTCCATCTGGGGGGGGCGTCCATCTGGGGGGGGGCGTCCATCTGAGGGACACAGCCGTTCATCTGGGGGGCACCGCCCATCCGGGGGGCACAGTCCTCCCGGGGGGCACAGCCGTCCATTAGGGGGGCACAGTCCTCCCGGGGGGGCACAGCCGTCCATCAGGGGGGCACAGCCGTCCATTAGGGGGGCACAGCCGTCCATTAGGGGGGCACAGCCGTCCATCAGGGGGGCACAGTCCTCCCGGGGGGCACAGCCGTCCATTAGGGGGGCACAGCCGTCCATTAGGGGGGCACCGCCCATCAGGGGGGCACCGCCGTCCATTAGGGGGGCACAGCCCATCTGGGGGGCACCACAATTGGGGAAAGGAAAAAAATGTAACTTCACTGTAGTTAAAACTACTCGGTGTCTCAATATGAAGATAATGAGCCCACATTCATTTACCTGCATAGTAAAGTCTGTTAAATAGGAATAATAATAATGATGATGACACGTTGCTTTCCTAAGACCCCCACCCACCCCCACCACCACCACCGCCTAATTAGACTGTAAACTGTCTGCTGCCCAGAGGAGGAAGAGAAGAAAAGAAAAGAAGAGACAAAGAGGTAACGTTACAATAAAGATGACGTCATTATTAGTCTGTTAGGAGATGACGTCGTTAGCCATTAGCATAGCGTGGTTTGCTAATCATTAAATAGCGTTAACTGTTAATGTGATGGAGGATAGTCATTTAACCGCTCCCACCTTCCCAACGGGCACGTTTTGGTTTAAAGACATGTAACTATGGTAACCGGTGAAAAGTCGCCTAACAGACGTGTATCCATGGTAACCGGTGAAAATTGGTTGAAAAGTGATTTATTCAACGTTCACATATAAACCATATTTCACCGGGAATAGAAAAGTCCCAGTTTATTTAGTGTGCAGACGATATAGTTTCATATTTCTATTTTATTCAACATTAAATGTGAAATTCTTCTCTCTTCAGATGTGCTGTTGAGGTTTCCCAGCCCCACCCCTGCAAGCGCTCCTCCTGTCGCCTCCACCTCAGCAGCACCACCCGGCAGTGATGTAGCGGCATCGAGCGCTCCTCCTGTCGCCTCCACCTCAGCAGCACCACCCGGCAGTGATGTAGCAGCAGCTCCTCCTGTTGCCTCCACCTCAGCAGCAGTTATATTTCATATGTTCATTTCATATTTTTTGTATTTCTTTCTAATTTGTAGTATTTCGATTTGCTTTCCTTAAATAAAAGAATGTCCAAGTTAAAGCTGTTCAGTTTCTTGTGAGTATGAACACCAGCAGTGGAATTTACTGCGATGCAAGGGGGGGAGCACCACCTAAAATCTTGCTGAGGGCGCCAAATTGGTTAGGGCCGGGCCTGCGCTCACATCAACCAAACTACACACACACACACACACACACACACACACACACACACACACACAATCCTGTGAATATAATGATGCACTGTATTATAGCTACAGTAGACTAGACCAGTCATTTCCAACCTGTGGGCCGCGGCCCCCTGGTGGGCCGTGAAGGTATTGCTAGTGGATATATATATATATATAAATGATATAAGAATAATGTTTCAGATGTTAAAACAATATTATATTTAAACATATTAAAATGTTTAAATTCTCTGTGGCCTTGTGTCATTGTCTCTGTCTTGAGAGAACATTGTGCTGTGGTTCCTGTAGGAGAACATTGTGCTGTGGTTCCTGTAGGAGAACATTGTGCTGTAGTTCCTGTGGGCAGTGTTTCCCCCTCTGTGCTTCCAGCAGCGGCGGTGCTTCAAGTAACGTGACGTTAACTCTGTTGATCACTTGTTCGATTTCATTAGAAGTTGATAGCAGCTAGTTAACCATCTAAATTCAACTCCTCCCATCATAACACAACCTGCTCCTCCCTTCATACCACAACCTGCTCCTCCCATCATAACACAACCTGCTCCTCCCTTCATACACAACCTGCTCCTCCCTTCATACCACAACCTGCTCCTCCCTTCATAACACAACCTGCTCCTCCCTTCATACCACAACCTGCTCCTCCCTTCATACCACAACCTGCTCCTCCCATCATAACACAACCTGCTCCTCCCATCATAACACAACCTGCTCCTCCCTTCATACCACAATCTGCTCCTCCCTTCATACCACAACCTGCTCCTCCCTTCATACCACAACCTGCTCCTCCCTTCATACCACAACCTGCTCCTCCCATCATAACACAACCTGCTCCTCCCATCATAACACAACCTGCTCCTCCCTTCATACCACAATCTGCTCCTCCCTTCATACCACAACCTGCTCCTCCATTCATACACAATCTGCTCCTCCCTTCATACCACAACCTGCTCCTCCCTTCATACACAACCTGCTCCTCCCTTCATACCACAACCTGCTCCTCCCTTCATAAGCTACTGAAGTAGGGGAGGATAAAAGCAGACTCTCCTGGACGTCCCGTGAGTCTCCAGCATATTGATAGCGGCTCGTTGATGCCCACAAATGAGGCACAATCTCCCGAAATCTGGAGCGAGCAACAGCGCGCACTAGAGTATGCTGCATCCTGCCGAGGTTGGCATGAAGCGCCAGTGCACACATATGCACGCGCACAGAAAGTGATGGGTTTCCTTGGCTTTTGTGCGTCATCAATGATATAATGTGACTGTGTGGATCATTAACTTTGCTGCAGTGCGCTCCCTAGTTCTAGTTAGTGAACTATCAGCTTCCAGCTGCTCAGATCTCACAGTCAGCAGCAGGAGAGCAGAGCAGCCCTATTATTTTTCTAAATGTTCTTTCGGGGGAGCGTACCCCCAGGCCTCCCTAGTGTTGCTAGGTTACCGACACACAGTGTTGCTAGGTTACCGACACACAGCACCACTGCTACAAACATTTCTAGGGGAAACACTGCTGTAGGTTTAACATTAGTGCTCCCTGCACTGTGGAGCTTCCTGCATGTTTCATATTGCTCATCAAAATAAAAACAGTGGTCTGATAATGCATTATTTGGCCTCTTTTACGTTTGTTGGGTCAGAGGTCGGCCGCGAACATTTTTGAGATGGGGATGCTGTGTCATAATTATTCATGAATGAAGCTTCACCATGTGAGAACTGAATTATGTTTTCTTCTCTCCACAGAATCAGTCTGGACTAAACTACTGCACGCGCTCAGTCTGGACTAAACTACTGCACGCGCTCAGTCTGGACTAAACTACTGCACGCGCTCAGTCTGGACTAAACTACTGCACGCGCTCAGTCTGGACTAAACTACTGCACGCGCTCAGTCTGGACTAAACTACTGCACGCGCTCAGTCAGGACCAAACTACTGCACGCGCTCAGTCTGGACTAAACTACTGCACGCGCTCAGTCTGGACTAAACTACTGCACGCCCTCAGTCTGGACTAAACTACTGCACGCGCTGAGTCTGGACTAAACTACTGCACGCCCTCAGTCTGGACTAAACTACTGCACGCGCTCAGTCTGGACTAAACTACTGCACGCCCTCAGTCTGGACTAAACTACTGCACGCGCTCAGTCTGAACTAAACTACTGCACGCTCTCAGTCTGGACTAAACTACTGCACGCGCTGAGTCTGGACTAAACTACTGCACGCGCTCAGTCTGGACTAAACTACTGCACGCGCTCAGTCTGGACTAAACTACTGCACGCGCTCAGTCTGGACTAAACTACTGCACGCGCTGAGTCTGGACTAAACTACTGCACGCGCTCAGTCTGGACTAAACTACTGCACGCGCTCAGTCTGGACTAAACTACTGCACGCGCTCAGTCTGTTCTAAACTACTGCACGCGCTCAGTCAGGACTAAACTTCCTGAAAATGGCGACGAGTGCAGAAAGATTAAGAAAATTCAGTAAAGATCTGCCACCAGATTTGTCTGAATTAATGATCAAACTTATTAAACATGCTGTTTCTTTCATAACCGAGTTTGACAAGAAGGAACAAGAGATAAAAGAGATTGAAGGAGAGTTTAAGAAGAACGCTGCTGACATAAGAAAGATGCAGAGGAGAACAGATGATGTGAGAAGAGCTGGAGCTGTTACTGCAGGAATCGGACTTGTGGGCATTCTAACAGCTCCGTTCACTGCAGGGTTGAGTTTAGCAGTAGCAGCAACAGCAGTAGGAGGAGGAGTATTAGGAGCAACAGGAGGAGCAGCAACTGTACTCGCTGTGAACGTAACAAAAACACTGATACAGAATGGAAGTGCAAAGAAAGTCGAAGAACTGGGAACAAAATTCATGAAGATCGCTGAACCGCTGAAGAAAGAGCTGAAAGAAATAAAAGCGACATGTGAAGAGTTGGAACGAAAATCAACTGAAGCTCAGAGTGAAGGCCTTCTGTCAGATGTGGAATGGTTTCAGAGGATCCTCAGAGAAGTGTCTATCCTGAAACTGATGAGTGGAGAGACTCTGGAAATCATTACAGACGTGATGAATTTCATGAGTAATCTGTTGCTGATCCTTGTGAGTATCTTCAGAGTCACTGCGTCTCCTGAAGAAGATAAACAGGTCATAGACAGCATGCTCCAAGCAGCTGATCAGTGTCAGAAAGTCACTGATCAGTCTGAGGTGATGAAGAATGAACTCAAAAAGTTTACAGAGAAGACATAAACACCAACATCTATCTATCTATCTAACAACCTCCTCCTCTCCTCATCCTTTTTGACCTCACAGCAGCCTTTGATACCATCAGCCACTCCATCCTGCTCTCCCGACTGAAATCTGCAGCCCACAGCACTCACCTGGATCCACTCCCACCTCACTGACACAGCACTCACCTGGATCCACTCCCACCTCACTGGCACAGCACTCACCTGGATCCACTCCCACCTCACTGGCACAGCACTCACCTGGATCCACTCCCACCTCACTGGCACAGCACTCACCTGGATCCACTCCCACCTCACTGGCACAGCACTCACCTGGATCCACTCCCACCTCACTGACACAGCACTCACCTGGATCCACTCCCACCTCACTGGCACAGCACTGACCTGGATCCACTCCCACCTCACTGGCACAGCACTCACCTGGATCCACTCCCACCTCACTGGCACAGCACTCACCTGGATCCACTCCCACCTCACTTGCATAGCACTCACCTGGATCCACTCCCACCTCACTGGCACAGCACTGACCTGGATCCACTCCCACCTCACTGGCACAGCACTCACCTGGATCCACTCCCACCTCACTGACACAGCACTCACCTGGATCCACTCCCACCTCACTGGCACAGCACTGACCTGGATCCACTCCCACCTCACTGGCACAGCACTCACCTGGATCCACTCCCACCTCACTGGCACAGCACTCACCTGGATCCACTCCCACCTCACCAACCGTCACCAGTTCATCAGCGTTAACACCTGCACCACCGCTCCTCTGTCACAAGGTGTCCCTCGGGGATCCGTGCTTGGTCCCTCCTCTTCATCCTCTACATGCTCCCCCTCGGCAAAATCATCCATCATCACGGTCTCCAGTTTCACTGATATGCCAACGACATCCAACTATCCATCTCCACCAAAGCCATCACCAACACCACCCACTCCACCCTCAGCAACTGTCTCACTGAAATTAAAAAATGGATGCAAAGAAACTATCTCCAACTGAACAGTGACAAATCAGACATCATCATCATTGGTCCCACATCCCAAACCAGAACCACCCAAAACTCCACTCTGTCCTCCTCCCCTCACACCCGGAACCTTGGAGTCCTCTTTGACAGCCAACTCAAGTTCGACCGCCACATCACCAGGACCGCCACATTAACCACATCACCAGGACCGCCACATCACCAGGACCCCCACATTAACTACATCACCAGGATCGCCACATCACCAGGACCGCCACATTAACCACATCACCAGGACCGGCACATTAACCACATCACCAGGACCGCCACATTAACCACATCACCAGGACCGCCACATTAACCACATCACCAGGACCGCCACATTAACCACATCACCAGGACCACCACATTAACCACATCACCAGGACCACCACATTAACCACATCACCAGGACCACCACATTAACCACATCACCAGGACCGCCACATTAACCACATCACCAGGACCGCCATATTAACCACATCACCAGGACCACCACATTAACCACATCACCAGGACCGCCACATTAACCACATCACCAGGACCGCCACATTAACCACATCACCAGGACCACCACATTAACCACATCACCAGGACCACCACATTAACCACATCACCAGGACCGCCACATTAACCACATCACCAGGACCACCACATTAACCACATCACTAGGACCACCACATTAACCACATCACCAGGACCACCACATTAACCACATCACCAGGACCACCACATTAACCACATCACCAGGACCACCACATTAACCACATCACCAGGACCGCCACATCACCAGGACCCCCACATTAACTACATCACCAGGATCGCCACATCACCAGGACCGCCACATTAACCACATCACCAGGACCACCACATTAACCACATCACCAGGACCACCACATTAACCACATCACCAGGACCACCACATTAACCACATCACTAGGACCACCACATAAACCACATCACTAGGACCGCCACATAAACCACATCACCAGGACCACCACATTAACCACATCACTAGGACCACCACATTAACCACATCACCAGGACCACCACATTAACCACATCACCAGGACCACCACATTAACCACATCACCAGGACCACCACATTAACCACATCACTAGGACCGCCACAATAACCACATCACCAGGACCGCCATATTAACCACATCACCAGGACCGCCACAATAACCACATCACCAGGACCACCATATTGCCACATTAACCACATCACCAGGACCACCATATTAACCACATCACCAGGACCGCCACATTAACCACATCACCAGGACCACCACATTAACCACATCACCAGGACCGCCACATTAACCACATCACCAGGACCGCCATATTAACCACATCACCAGGACCGCCACATTAACCACATCACTAGGACCACCACATTAACCACATCACCAGGACCGCCACATTAACCACATCACCAGGACCGCCACATTAACAACATCACCCGGACCACCACATTAACCACATCACCAGGACCGCCTTCTTTCACCTCAAGAACATCGCCCGTCTCCGCCCCTCACTCACCTTCTCTGCTGCCGAAACCCTGGTTCCTGCTTTTACAGTCCTGCTCACTATTATTGGCACCCTTTCATTTTTTGCATAACCTGTATAATAGCTTCAGAAATAAAAGGAAACCAAATTTATATTATCAGGATCTTTTAGTGTGTGGTTGCACACCCTTTGGCAGTGATGACAGCCTCCAAATGTTTCTTGTAGCCATCTATAAGCGTCTTGCACTCCTCAGCTGGTATTTACTCCAGTCCCACTTCTTCCTTTACAAATTGTTCAAGCTCTTGAACGTTTGCAGGTTTCTTTTCTCCAATGGCAGATTTCAGCTCATACCAAAGATTTTCAATCAGATTGAGATCAGGACTCATTGCTGGCCATTTTAAAACTGTCAATTTTTTCCTTTTCAACCATTCCTGCGTGCTTTTGGATGTTTGCTTTGGGTCTTTGTCTTGCTGGAGGACCCATGATCTTCACCTCAAACCAAGCTTTCTCACACTGGGTAGGACATTTCACTCTAAAATGTTTGATAATTCTCTGATTTCATGATTCCTGTGATATGGTCAAGGCCTCCAGTACCAAATGCAGCAAAGCAGCCCCACAGCATTATGGATCCTCCACCAGGCTTAACTGTTGGTAGGGTGTTCCTTTCCTTGTAGGCTTCATTGCGCCGTCTGTAAACATACTGTTGGTGTGCATTGCCAAAAAGCTCTATTTTTGTTTCGTCTGTCCACTTTTTATATCTTTTCTTCAGCAATGGTGTCTTCCTTGGCCTTCGCCCATAAAGCCCTGTTTGGTTTCGTGTGCAGCGTATGGTACTTGTTGAAACCATGACCCCAGACTGTTCCAGGTTGGTCTTCAGGTCTTTGGATGTTTGACGTAGAGTTTTTTCCATCATTCACACCAACCTTCAAAGACTTCTCTCATCAATTGTTCCCCCCCCCCCCACGTCCAGGGAGGTTCTTGATCCTTCCATGCTTGGCAAACTTCTTAAAAACATTACGCACTGTTGAAACAGGGATACCAAGGTCTTTGGAGATGGCTTTATACCCTTTGGACGTCTTGTGTTTGCTAATAATCACACTTCTGATGTCCTCACACAGTTCCTTTGTCTTCACCATTGTGACAAAGGAACAGGGGATGACAGATGGCTTTTTAAAACATGGAAGTCATCATTCATTGGCTAATTCATGTCACATGGGCACAGACAGTTTACCACAGGTGAGTCATCGTGTGTTTCCATACTGGTTTACAGCAAAGGGTGCCAATACCAGTGACACAGCAAGCTTTATGTGTTTCTATTTTCTCCTCCCTTTGTTTATTGTTTTAAATTGTTGTTTATCAAACACTCGTATCAAACACGAGTTCTCTACAGACAGAACATGTTTCACTTGATTCATGTTTTTCAGAAGATATTCCACATTATGCACTTAAGCTTCACGGGTGCCAATAATAAGCAGGACTGTATAACATCCAGACTAGATTACTGCAACAGCATCTTATACGGCTCATCATCCAAACCCCCCCCCCCCCCCCCCCTCACCCGGCCCCCACCTACCTAACAGACCTGCTCCACCACTACACCCCCCCCTCACCCGGCCCCCAACTCCTCAATGAACTCCAAACATTCAGAACCCTGCTGCCCACCTGCTCACCCACTACACCCCCCCCCCCCTCACCCGGCCCCCACCTACCTAACAGACCTGCTCCACCATTACACCCCCCCCCCCCCCCCACCCCAAACACGCTGGCCAAACAAAACTGCACTGGCTCCCCATCTCACACCGTCCTCCTGCTCACCCACTACACACCCCCCCCCCCCCCCGGCCCCCACCTACCTCACAGACCCACTCCACCATTACAACCCCCCCCCCCCACCCGGCCCCCACCTACCTCACAGACCCGTTCCAACACTACCCCCCCCCCCTCACCCGGCCCCCACCTACCTCACAGACCTGCTCACACACTACACTCCCCCCCCTCACCCGGCCCCCACCTACCTCACAGACCTGCTCACCCACTACACCCCCCCCCCCCCCCCCGGGCCCCCACCTACCTCACAGACCCGCTCCACCATTACAACCTCACCCCCCCACCGGCCCCCACTCCCTCCCCCTACAATCTGCTTCAGCCTTAACGCTGGCATGCTAGCATGCTAGCATGTTTCAGTAAGCTAGTAGGCTAGTCTTAATTGGTATTATGGTACATGCATGTTTATATAAATACGTTTTGTTGTCCATACAGTACTCTGTATATTATCATATTTGTGCAGCACATTATTTTGCAAGCTTTACAGTAACTGCTTTGTCGGTTAATATAGCCAAGCGTAGTTTATTGTCTGTTATTTACAAAATTATCATTGTATGGTGATCGTGCTTGTTTTTCAGTTTCACCCTCCTGTCTGTCAATAAACTGACATTCAGTCTCCAGTGCTTGGAGGAGGAAGGTGTTTAGCTGCTTGAGTTACGTGCATGTGGGACAAAACACTATCTATCTATCTATCTATCTTATAGATACGTATTATGAAGTGATTTAATTGTTCATGTGATCATATTCATGTTGGTTTATTTTATGTGTTGTCAGTTAATAATCTGTATTTCTTGTATGAAAACTAATCTAGAAATAAAAAGGTTGATGATTAACCAGCAGGAGGCAGCAGCGTTGTTTCTCTGACTCACTGAAAACACAACAAGGCTGGAAAATATGAAACATATGAAATAATATCAGCTCCCAATGCAGGTATGATTTAATATGATATCAGCTCCCAATGCAGGTATGATTTAATATATCATCTCCCAATGCAGGTATGATTTAATATAATATCAGCTCCCAATGCAGGTATGATTTAATATAATATGATATCAGCTCCCAATGCAGGAGCAGCATGTGCGTTTCCAGTCGGACTCAGTTTCTCGTCGGTTTGGTGCTGCATCCAACCATCTGATGCTGCACCCATCCACCTGATGCACCCATCCACCTGATGCTGCACCCATCCACCTGATGCTGCACCCATCCACCTGATGCTGCACCCATCCAACTGATGCTCCACCCATCCACCTGATGGATGTTGCACCCATCCAACTGCTTCACATTCAGTTGCCGTCCCAGAGCCTGTTGGAGGACTTCACCTGTAGAGTCCAACAGAACAACATCAACCACAAACAGCAGAGAGGGGCAATTAAAGTTTATTAATAAAGTTTATTAATAAAGTTTATTTCTAGTTATTGATCGTGCTGCTCAGCCTCCACATGGAAAAATACATTTAATCAGTTTCTGATGGACTCTGTTTCCCATCATGCTTTGCAGACATCTACCTCCAGCTGCACTTTGACCCAGCGACCTTTGACCTGTCGGCCATGATGCATCCCAGCACCTACCTGAACAAGGTGCTGCTGGGAAGCTCCCAGGGTGCACTGCAGCTGTGGAACATCAAGACCAGGTTAGCATGTTAGCATGTTAGCATCAGTCATTACACCAGTGATGATTGATTATTGTTCAGTGGTTATTGATCGTGTGTCTGCAGTAAACTCTTGTTCACGTTCCCCGGCTGGTCGGCAGGAGTCACCGCTCTGCAGCAGGTCAGTAACCGATCATGTGATCAGCTGGTTTAACGTGTTGATCAGAGAATAATCCGAACCTGTTTCCCAGAGTCCTGCAGTGGACGTGGTCGGCGTCGGCACGGCAACCGGTCGCATCATCATTCACAACATCTGATTTGATCTGGAGCGCCGGCAGCTGATTGGTCAGCAGACACACACGCACAGCACGGCCGTCGCCGCAGCAACCTTCCTGCATGGAGAGCCGCTATTGGTCACTAATGGAGTCGACAACTCCATCAAGGTGAGACATCGTCCAATCAGAGGCAGCGTCTCATTAACGACTCATTCATTAAAAAGTTTATCAGAGTTCAGGAAAATAAATAAATAAATATATATTCAGTATAAATATATAAACCATCTTTCAGTGTGTATTTGTGTGTATTTAGTAAAAACGTTAAGTACTGTACGTGGTAAAATGAGCTCAGAGACACTTTCAACTGTTGTTGAAACAGACTTTTCTCCACAGCAGATATTTCAGGGTGATCAATAAGGGTTAGGGTTAGGTCACTGAGACATTTAATATTCTTGTTAGACCATTGTTGAAACCCGGGGTCTGAGGAACCTGGGGGGAAAGCAGGATTATTTATTATTGGGGTAAAGATGGATGTTATATTTGATCTTCCCTTCGCCATGCTTTTAGAGTACCATACCGTTACCGTCCTCTTCCTCTTATCCTGGTCGGGTCTCGGGGGCAGCAGCCTAAGCATGAAGCCTGACCCTAACTGACCCTAACTGACCCTGACCCACCCACTCATTCATTCATGTGGATTTAAACCATCTGCTGAAGTGAGAGTGAGGTCAGAAGGGGTTAAATTGTTTTGTGTTGCAGAGTCATGTGACTTCAGAGAAGCAGAATCAGATCAGAAGGAGTGAGGAGCGGTGAAGGTTGCTCGTCTTCATCGTCGCAACTAACAGGTAAGAACCAGAGAGACTTCCTACGAGGCTTCACACTGAGCCTCATGTGAGACGAGTGGGAAGACGCTGGGCTGCCCGGGGCACAGCCGTCCATTAGGGGGGCACAGCCGTCCATTAGGGGGGCACAGCCCATCTGGGGGGCACCACAATTGGGGAAAGGAAAAAAGTGTAACTTCACTGTAGTTAAAACTACTTGGTGTCTCAATATGAAGATAATAAGCCCACATTCATTTACCTGCATAGTAAAGTCTGTTAAATAGGAATAATAATAATGATGATGACACGTTGCTTTACTAAGACCCCCACCCACCCCCACCACCCCCCACCACCACCCCCCGCCTAATTAGACTGTAAACTGTCTGCTGCCCAGAGGAGGAAGAGAAGAGAAGAAAAGAAGAGGAGGAAAGAAGAGACAAAGAGGTAACGTTACAATAAAGATGACGTCATTATTAGTCTGTTAGGAGATGACGTCGTTAGCCATTAGCATAGCGTGGTTTGCTAATCATTAAATAGCGTTAACTGTTAATGTGATGGATGATAGTCATTTAACCGCTCCCACCTTCCCAGCGGGCACGTTTTGGTTTAAAGACGTGTAACTATGGTAACCGGTGAAAAGTCGTTTAACAGACGTGTATCCATGGTAACCGGTGAAAATTGGTTGAAAAGTGACTTATTCAACGTTCACGTATAAACCATATTTCACCGGGAATAGAAAAGTCCCAGTTTATTTAGTGTGCAGACGATATAGTTTCATATTTCTATTTTATTCAACATTAAATGTGAAATTACATTTTGTTTAGACATCATTTCAGCTCCTCTCATTTATAGAAAACACGTCAGAATAATCAATATAATCTCTGTAGAGACACAACTGAGCTAATTATCACCCGACATCAAACTAATGTGTTTGTGACTCGTTGATGTAACTCAGACCTCGTATCAAACTGTTTGTTTTTACAGTCAAGCAATCAGCAAAAACTTGTCGAACTAGTTCCAGCATGCAGGAAGACATACTGGTGCGGGTTCACTGATAGACTTTTCTGATCATGTGATTTCGGAGAAGTAGAACTCTGAGAAAAGAAGTGAATCTAAATCAGTTCTGAGAACAGATGGTATGAACAGTGAAGACTGATCGTGTTCATCTTCTTCAACAAACAGGTAAGAAGCAAATCACTGAGACGTCCTGACTTCTGCTCCTCACAGGAAGCTGCAGTGTTTACTTTAAAACACTTCTGGTTCCTCATTTTGGTTCCATGTTAACAGATGAGAGCGTTTCATACGAGGCTGCTGCTTCACACACAGTCTCAGAGCCTCACATAAAACAGACAGTGAAGCTGATCAAGTAGTTCTCTTTAAATTGAATGAAGGACTACGGTTTAGACCTGCTCTGTGTGAAAGAGCTTTGAGATGACTTTGGTTGTGATTTGGTGCTTTATAAATAAAGATTGATTGAGTTGTGGTCTACCTCAGGGACATATTGTGCAATATCTATTAGAAAAGTGTCACAATCCTTTCTCCTTTCTTTACAGCTGTAAAGTTATAGAGTTATAGATCTGAAAGATTTGTGAGGATATTCTTTTTTCTATGATTTCCATATTATCAACCAAAAGAGATCTGAAGCTTTTTCTTTCTTGTTGTCTTTTTTCTAGCTCTGGGTGCTCTGATCATCATGTTCACTTCAACTGTTTATAATGTCTCAGTCTTTTTTAATAAACACGCGCTCAGTCTGGACTAAACTACTGCACACGCTCAGTCTGGACCAAACTACTGCACGCGCTCAGTCTGGACTAAACTACTGCACGCGCTCAGTCTGGACCAAACTTCCTGAAAATGGCGACGAGTGCAGAAAGGAGAAGATTCAGTAGAGAACTGCCACCAGATTTGTCTGAATTAATGAACAAACTTATTAAACATGCTGTTTCTTTCATAACAGAGTTTGACAAGAAGGAACAAGAGATAAAAGAGATTGAAGGAGAGTTTAAGAAGAACGCTGATGAAGTAAAAGAGATGCAGATGGGAAGAGATCGAGTGAGAACAGTTGGAGCTGTTACTGCAGGAATCGGACTCGTGGGCATTCTAGCAGCTCCGTTCACTGCAGGGTTGAGTTTACTAGTAGCAGGAGGAGCAGCAGTAGCAGGAGGAGCAGCAGTAGCAGGAGCAGCAGCAGTAGCAGGAGGAGCAGCAGTAGCAGGAGCAGCAGTAGCAGGAGGAGCAGCAGCAGCAGGAGGAGCAGCAGTAGTACAAGCAGCAGCAGCAGCAGGAGGAGCAGCAGTAGTACAAGCAGCAGCAGCAGCAGGAGGAGCAGTAGTAGCACGAGCAGCAGTAGCACGAGCAGCAGTAGCAGGAGGAGCAGCAGTAGCAGGAGGAGCAGCAGTAGCAGGAGGAGCAGCAGTAGCAGGAGCAGCAGCAGTAGCAACTGTAGTCGCTGTGAACGTAACAAAAACACTGATACAGAATGGAAGTGCAAAGAAAGTCGAAGAACTGGGAACAAAATTCATGAAGATCGCTGAACCGCTGAAGAAAGAGCTGGAAGAAATAAAGACGACATGTGAAGAGTTGGAACAAAAATCAACTGAAGCTCAGAGTGAAGGCCTTCTGTCAGATGTGGAAGAGTTTCAGGAGATCCTCAGAAGAGTGTCTGACCTGAGAGAGAGGAGTGAAGAGACTCTGGAAATCATTACAGACGTGATGAATTTCATGAGTAATCTGTTGCTGATCCTTGTGAGTATCTTCAGAGTCACTGCGTCTCCTGAAGAAGATAAACAGGTCATAGACAGCATCCTCCAAGCAGCTGATCAGTGTAAGAAAGTCATTGATCAGTCTGAGGTGATGAAGAATGAACTCAAAAAGTTTACAGAGAAGACATAAACACCAACATCTATCTATCTATCTATCTATCTATCCATCTATCTATCTATCTATCTATCTATCCATCTATCTATCTATCTATCCATCTATCTATCCATCTATCGTTGTATTTTAAGTGATTTTATACGTTTCATATATTCCATTGTAACTTGTTTTAATCTAATGTTTTATTATGAAGTGATTTAATTGTTCATGTGATCATATTCATGTTGGTTTATTTTATGTGTTGTCAGTTAATAATCTGTATTTCTTGTATGAAAACTAATCTAGAAATAAAAAGGTTGATGATTAACCAGCAGGAGGCAGCAGCGTTGTTTCTCTGACTCACTGAAAACACAACAAGGCTGGAAAATATGAAACATATGAAATAATATCAGCTCCCAATGCAGGTATGATTTAATATGATATCAGCTCCCAATGCAGGTATGATTTAATATGATATCAGCTCCCAATGCAAGTATGATTTAATATGATATCAGCTCCCAAAGCAGGTATGATTTAATATGATATCAGCTCCCAATGCAGGTATGATTTAATATGTTATCAGCTCCCAATGCAGGTATGATTTAATATAATATCAGCTCCCAATGCAGGTATGATTTAATATGATATCAGCTCCCAATGCAGGTATGATTTAATATGATATCAGCTCCCAATGCAGGTATGATTTAATATGATATCAGCTCCCAATGCAGGTATGATTTAATATAATATCAGCTCCCAATGCAGGTATGATTTAATATGATATCAGCTCCCAATGCAGGTATGATTTAATATGATATCAGCTCCCAATGCAGGTATGATTTAATATAATATCAGCTCCCAATGCAGGTATGATTTAATATATCAGCTCCCAATGCAGGTATGATTTAATATATCAGCTCCCAATGCAGGTATGATTTAATATGATATCAGCTCCCAATGCAGGTATGATTTAATATGATATCAGCTCCAATGCAGGTATGATTTAATATATCAGCTCCCAATGCAGGTATGATTTAATATGATATCAGCTCCCAATGCAGGAGCAGCACGTGCGTTTCCAGTCGGACTCAGTTTCTCGTCGGTTTGGTGCTGCACCCATAAACCTGATGCTGCACCCATCCACCTGATGCTGCACCCATAAACCTGATGCTTCACCCATCCACCTAATGCTGTACCCATCCAACTGATGCTGCACCCATCCAACCGCTTCACATTCAGCTGTAAACCGTCCCAGAGCCTGTTGGAGGACTTCACCTGTAGAGTCCAACAGAACAACATCAACCACAAAAAGCAGAGAGGGGCAGTTAAACTTTATTAATAAACTTTATTAATAAACTTTATTAATAAACTTTATTAATAAACTTTATAAACTTTATTAATAAACTTTATTAATAAACTTTATTAATAAAGTTTATAAAGTTTATTAATAAACTTTATAAAGTTTATTAATAAACTTTATAAAGTTTATTAATAAAATGTATTAATAAACTTTATTAATAGTTATTGATCGTGCTGCTCCCCCTCCGGAGCTTTGTGCACCTTGTGGCCCTCTTCATCAGATACAGTTGCGATGGTGTTAGGTTCTGCACGCTTCTTAACATAGTATGCCAGACATTTACCTGCTTTATCTCCATGCTCATAAAACCTCTGTCTAGTATACTTCATTTTCTTCTCTGCCAGTAAGAAGGCAGTTCAGCGCTGATCTGAGTGTAGTGATTTCTTGCCACAATGGTGGTGACGGAGAGGCAATATATGCTTTTTCTTTATCCATCAGTTCACTCTCTAAAGATTTTTGTTTCTCCAGTCTTTGGCACTTCTTTGTTGCAGAGTATGAAATAATTAACCCTCTCACATAAGCTTTGCATGTTTCCCATAAAACAGAGGCATTACTGGCTGATGAGATGTTGATTTCCAGAAATGCTTTAAGTTCAGTAGAAAAGTTAGAAGAAGTAAATTCCTCATCTTTAAGAATAATGGTATTAAGTCTCCAGTGATGAGACTGAGGATGTTTTAAGATTAAGGTCCATAATTACTCTAGAGTGATCTGAGATAATTATACTGGTTATGTCACATGACAAAACTGAACACAAGTCAGTTTTTTGCAGATAAAAGTAATCAATTCTGGTTTGGCATTTATGTGGAGCCGAGAAACATGTATATTGTTTATCAGAGGGGTGAGTACACCTCCAAGCATCAATAAGGCCAAGCTCCTCACATAGAGCATGGAGCGTGTTGGCCTGAGGGGAGGGGGGTGCCGTACCATGTGGAAAGTTGTAATAAGTGGATTTAATATTAAGTTAAAATCACCACCAACAGTAACAGTGGAGTTAGAAAGGAGTGGAGCCAAGTCCAGAAACATTTTGGTAAGGAAGGTGGTTGGGTTCCCTTAATTATCACATAGTGACCCTTCAGATCTTTAACACAGTCAGATATCAGAAAAGATAGTTTTTCCCTAATCAACACTAGCACTGGGGTGTGTTAGGGTCAGGGGGTCTGGTTCAGGGGGGTGTTGAGGGTCTGTCTTGTCCCTCTCACTGATTGGCTGCTTCACCTTCAGGTTTATCTTCATCCTTTAAACACACGACGATCATCTGGTTTGTAACTTTCTCTCAGATGTTGAGACACGTGTGACCCTGACTGACCCTAACTGACCCTAACTGACCTTAACTGACCCTAACTGACCTTAACTGACCCTAACTGACCCTAACTGACCCTAACTGACCCTAACTGACCCTGACTGACCCTAACTGACCCTAACCCACTCTAACCCTCTCATTCATTCATTCATGTGGATTCAAACCATCTGCAGAAGTGAGTCTGAGGTCAGTAAGGGTTAAATGTTTTCTGTTGCAGTGTGAAGCTTGTCTGCAGCCTCACAAACAGGAAACCTTCTCTGTTCAACAGGAAACCCTAACCACCTTCAACGTTTTCTCTGGTCATGTGATGTCAGAGAAGCAGAACTCTGCAAAGTGAAACTGAATCAGATCAGATGGAACAGTGAAGACTGATCGTGTTCATCTTCTTCAACAAACAGGTAAGAAGCAGATCACTGATCATATTTATTGAAATAACATGTTCCATGTTAACAGATGAGAGCGTTTCATACGAGGCTGCTGCTTCACACACAGTCTCACATAAAACAGATCAGAACATGTGAGCAGAGCGGGAAGACGCTGCAATACGCTCACATCAACCAAACTACACACTCACACACACACACACATACGTGTTTTTACTACCTGGTGGGGACCCTGACTGGGGTCCTTTCTAAAGGGTCTATAGATGTAATTTCAACTCCTAAATTCATCATAATTCAGTTTGAACAAAAAAATACTTGAAATATCAAAAACTCACATAAGCTGATTTAATATTAAGTTAAAATCACCACCAACAGTAACGGTGGAGTTAGAAAGGAGTGGAGCTAAGTCCAGAACATTTTGGTAAGGAAGGTGGTTTGGGTTCCCTTAATTATCACATAGCTGTGGTGTAGGTGGTTTAAAGGAGGAGGAGGCAGACGTGCTGTTCAGTAACTTTTACTCAGCCATATTCACAGGTTACATGTGCGTCTCTCAGCATGCTTCCTGAACACACTTCTTCTTCTACGTACACACTCAGTTCACTCTCTCACTGTTATAGCGCCCTCACTGGCCATATAGTGTAGTGTTTCAATTACCTGTCTGTGTCTGTAAACACAACAATAGCAACCCTTCAGATCTTTAACACAGTCAGATATCAGAAAAGATAGGTTTTTCCCTAATCAACACTAGCACTGGGGGTCTGGTTCAGGGGGTGTTGAGGGTCTGGGGGTCTGGTTCAGGGGGGTGTTGAGGGTCTGGGGGTCTGGTTCAGGGGGGTGTTGAGGGTCTGTCTTGTCCCTCTCACTGATTGGCTGCTTCACCTTCAGGTTTATCTTCATCCTTTAAACACACGACGATCATCTGGTTTGTAACTTTCTCTCAGATGTTGAGACACGTGTGACCCTGACTGACCCTGACTGACCCTGACTGACCCTGACTGACCCTAACTGACCCTGACTGACCCTAACTGACCCTGACTGACCCTAACTGACCCTAACCCACTCTAACCCTCTCATTCATTCATTCATGTGGATTCAAACCATCTGCAGAAGTGAGTCTGAGGTCAGTAAGGGTTAAATGTTTTCTGTTGCAGTGTGAAGCTTGTCTGCAGCCTCACAAACAGGAAACCTTCTCTGTTCAACAGGAAACCCTCCCACCTTCAACGTTTTCTCTGGTCATGTGATTTCAGAGAAGCAGAACTCTGCAAAGTGAAACTGAATCAGATCAGATGGAACAGTGAAGACTGATCGTGTTCATCTCCTTCAACAAACAGGTAAGAAGCAGATCACTGATCATATTTATTGAAATAACATGTTCCATGTTAACAGATGAGAGCGTTTCATACGAGGCTGCTGCTTCACACACAGTCTCACATAAAACAGATCAGAACATGTGAGCAGAGCGGGAAGACGCTGCGATACGCTCACAACAACCAAACTACACACTCACACACACACACACATACGTGTTTTTACTACCTGGTGGGGACCCTGACTGGGGTCCTTTCTAAAGGGTCTATAGATGTAATTTCAACTCCTAAATTAATCATAATTCAGTTTGAACAAAAAAATACTTGAAATATCAAAAACTCACATAAACATGAAACCTGAATGTTGCCCCCCCCTCTTGTTTGGACCCGTAATGCTAACGTCTATTAGCATACAGTTGACATCACTGTTAGCCAGTGTTGGATTGAAACCCAGGGGGCTAATCGCTAAGCTAATATGCTAATACAAAGCTAACATGCTAATACACACACTTACACACTTTGTCAGGAAAAGGTCCCCACACTGCAGTACCGTGTGTGACCTCTGGGGTTCACACACAGTCAGGAAAACCAACCTTGTGGGGACCGGGCCTATCAGGAGGCTGTTTGCTATTGATTCCAATGCTCGTTACCATGGAAACCAGGAGTCGGTCCCCACAGGGTTGGTAATATGTCAGGTTGTGGTCCCCACCAGGATAGAAAAACACACACACACACACATATACACACATACACACACACACACACACACACACACACACACACATGTATATATGTGTGTGTGCCAGATTAGATTTGAAACTAATTTTAATCAACAGCTACGATAACATGATCATAATAATTATAGTTGGTTGTGATTTTAATTTGGTCCAAGATGAATGTTTTGATAAATATGCTTCTAGATGCGTCTCATGGTTCATATATCTGCTGCTCCACTAACCCATCATACTCTTATTTATTTGCATATTACATCTAAAAACAGAAAAACTCAAATAAATATTGGACATTTAATGATAAAAAACAATTATTACTGCCCAAATATTAAATCACAACTCTGAAGATCAACTGTTAAAAATGGGAGTTCATTAAATACAGAATTCACAAATATAATATAAATATAAATATTAAAAAAGACTGAGACATTATAAACAGTTGAAGTGAAGATGATGATCAGAGCACCCAGAGCTAGAAAAAAGACGACAAGAAAGGAAAAGCTTCAGCTCTCTTTTGGTTGATAATATCCTCAGATAAAAGAGAAACACAGAACAGGAACAATCGAACTGTTAACAGCTTTAAAAGTCAGATGTTACCAAATGAGAAGTTCATGCTAGTAAAACTTATAGAGGACCGTTTTGTAACAGATGTGTTTTGATATTGATGGAGTGACTCTTCATTCATGGCTCCTACAAGATAAATATAACACTGGTTGATTTCATTAAAGTAAATAACAGGAAGGAGTACTTTTATTGTGTAACTTCCTGTCAGATGGAGCAGCTGATCGAAGTGATCACATCTAAAACAACGTGTGTCATA
>NC_070596.1:33112086-33119586 GCF_027409825.1 Scomber japonicus | reverse complement strand
GTTGCCTAGGTAACAGCCTCCCTGATGACATCACCTGTGTGGCAGCAGACAGGATGCTGGTGTTCGCCGCCGCCGGGCGAGAAGTCAGCGCCTTCGCCCGGAACAAAGAGGCGAGGACACTTTAATCTTTATTTGTAGTGTTTAATGTTCAGAAAACAAACAGAGTTATAAATAACGTTTGATTTAATGAAATAAAAAAACTGTTTTCAGGTTTTATTTTTATTAGTTTTAAACCCCGTTGGCTCTCTGTACAGGTGGTGATGCGTTACCATGGTCACAGACAGGAAGTGCGCCTGCTGCTTCCTCTTGGTGATCAGCTGATCTCAGCTGACAGCGGCGGTGATGTCATTGTGTGGGATGTCCAGGGAGGAGGTGAGTGTGTGTGTGTGTGTGGGGGGGGGGGGGGTAGTTTAACATCAGCTGTCTTTGATTCCTTCGTTAACTTTGGTCACATGACAGTCAGACCCCGACTCATCAGACCCTCAGGTGCTGTTAATGACATCACTGCTCTCACTCAGTTCAAACGTGAAACATCAACGCTGGTCGTGGACTATCAGCTCCTCCTGGAGGATCCCGAGCTTTTCCCAGACCAGCAGAGACATGTAATCCCTCCAGTGTGTTCTGGGTCTCCTCCCAGCTGGACCTGGAACTCCTCTAAAGGGGGGCGTCCAGGAGGATCCTGACCAGGAGCCCAAACCACCTCAGCTGGCTCCTTTCCATGTGAAGGAGCAGCAGCTCTACTCCTAGCCTCCCCCGGATGTCTGAACTCCTGACCCGGTCTCTAAGGCTGAGCCCAGACTCTCTCTGCTTGGATCCAGCATCTCATTGTTTGGGTCACTACCCAAAGCTGGTGAGCAGAGGTGAGGATGGTGCAGCACCCATCCACCTGATGCAGCACCCATCCACCCGATGGATGCTGCACCCATCCACCTGATGCAGCACCCATCCACCCGATGGATGCTGCACCCATCCACCTGATGCTGCACCCATCCACCCGATGGATGCTGCACCCATCCACCTGATGCTGCACCCATCCACTTGATGGATGCTGCACCGCTTCACATTCAGTTGCAAACCGTCCCAGAGCCTGTTGGAGGACTTCACCTGTAGAGTCCAACAGAACATCAACCACAAACAGCAGAGAGGGGCAGTCAAACTTTAACTTTATAAAGTTTATTAATAAAGTTTATTAATAGTTATTGGTTGTGCTGCTCAGCCTCCCCATGGAACAATACATTTGATCAGTTTCTGATGGACTCTGTTTCCCATCATGCTTTGCAGACATCTACCTCCAGCTGCACTTTGACCCAGCGACCTTTGACCTGTCGGCCATGATGCATCCCAGCACCTACCTGAACAAGGTGCTGCTGGGAAGCTCCCAGGGTGCACTGCAGCTGTGGAACATCAAGACCAGGTTAGCATGTTAGCATCAGTCATTACACCAATGATGATTAATCAGTGTTTATTGACCAGTGATTATTGATTATTGATCAGTGATTATTGACCAGTGATTATTGATCAGTGACCAGTGATTATTGACCAGTGATTATTGACCAGTGATTATTGATCAGTGATTATTGACCAGTGATTATTAATCAGTGTTTATTGATCAGTGATTATTGATCAGTGATTATTGATTATTGATCGTGTGTCTGCAGTAAGCTGTTGTTCACGTTCCCCGGCTGGTCGGCAGGAGTCACCGCTCTGCAGCAGGTCAGTAACCAACACTGTGATCAGCTGGTTTAACGCGTTGATCAGAGAATAATCCGAACCTGTTTCCCAGAGTCCTGCGGTGGACGTGGTCGGCGTCGGCACGGCAACGGGTCGCATCATCATTCACAACATCCGATTGGATGAAACTCTGATGACATTCACACAAGAATGGGGACCAATCAGCTCGCTCGCTTTCAGGACAGGTAAAAATATTCATCTGTCTCCTCTGATGTTTCCTCTGATGTCTCCTCTGATGTTGCCTCCTTCCTTCCTTCCTTCCTCTCCTCTGATGTGTCCTCTGATGTGTCCTCCTTCCTTCCTTCCTTCCTCTCTTCCTCTCCTCTGTTTCCTCTGATGTCTCCTGTGATATCTCCTCTGATGTCTCTTCTGATGTCTCCTCTGTCCTCTGTCCTCAGACGGTCCTCCTGTCCTGGCGTCCTGCAGTCCTCAGGGTCACATTGCATTTTGGGATCTGGAGCGCCGGCAGTTGATTGGTCAGCAGACACATGCGCACAGCACGGCTGTCGCCGCGGCAACCTTCCTGCACGGAGAGCCGCTATTGGTCACTAATGGAGCCGACAACTCCATCAAGGTATGATACAGTCTGTGGTATGATACAGTCTGTGGGTATGATACAGTCTGTGGATATGATACAGTCTGTGGGTATGATACAGTCTGTGGTATGATACAGTCTGTGGATATGATACAGTCTGTGGGTATGATACAGTCTGTGGGTATGATACAGTCTGTGGTATGATACAGTCTGTGGTATGATACAGTCTGTGGGTATGATGCAGTCTGTGGTATGATACAGTCTGTGGTATGATACAGTCTGTGGTATGATACAGTCTGTGGGTATGATACAGTCTGTGATACAGTCTGTGGGTATGATACAGTCTGTGGGTATGATACAGTCTGTGGATATGATGCAGTCTGTGGATATGATACAGTCTGTGGGTATGATGCAGTCTGTGGTATGATACAGTCTGTGGGGATGATACAGTCTCTGGTATGATACAGTCTGTGGGTATGATACAGTCTGTGGTATGATACAGTCTGGGGTATGATACAGTCTGTGGTATGATACAGTCTGTGGGTATGATACAGTCTGTGGTATGATACAGTCTGTGGGTATGATACAGCCTGTGGGTATGATACAGTCCGTGGGTATGATACAGTCTGCGGTATGATACAGTCTGTGGTATGATACAGTCTGTGGGTATGATACAGTCTGTGAGGGTATGATACAGTCTGTGGTATGATACAGTCTGTGGGTATGATACAGTCTGTGATACAGTCTGTGGTATGATACAGTCTGTGGTATGATACAGTCTGTGGGTATGATACACTCTGGGGTATGATACAGTCTGTGGTATAATACAGTCTGTGGTATGATACAGTCTGTGGTATGATACAGTCTGTATGATACAGTCTGTGGGTATGATACAGTCTGTGGTATGAGCAGGTTTTTTAATGTGACGTCTGGTCAGAGAGGAAGTGGAGGTCTCTCAGGTCGTGTGCAGCTGCAGCGTGAAGTCCAACCCCTCCCGTACTCTAAAGTCCAACCCCTCCCGTACTCTAAAGTCCAACCCCTCCCGTACTCTCAAGTGCAACCCCTCCCGTACTCTAAAGTGCAACCCCTCCCGTACTCTAAAGTCCAACCCCTCCCGTACTCTAAAGTCCAACCCCTCCCGTACTCTAAAGTGCAACCCCTCCCGTACTCTAAAGTCCAACCCCTCCCGTACTCTAAAGTTCAACCCCTCCCGTACTCGGCTGCTCTGCCTCAGTGATCAGTGATCATATTTAAATGCTAATTAAATGATGATGTTTTATTTCCAGGTGTGGATATTTGACCAGGAAGGGGGCGGGGCCAGACTGCTGCGGAGTCGGCAGGGCCACAGCGCCCCCCCCACCACAATCCGTCACCACGGCAACGATGGAAAAGACATCCTCAGTGCTGGTAAGTAAACAGGAAGCTGTCCGTCGTTGCCGTGGTGATCTCTAATTCTTCTTCCTGTTCACTAAACGCTGCCCCCTGCAGGTCAGGACGGGACGCTGCAGTCCTTCTCTACGGTCCACGAGCGCTTCAACAAGAACCTCGGACACGGTCAGTACACACTAACTACACACTACACACACATACACACTAACTACACACTAACTACACACACATACACACTAACTACACACTAACTACACACTATACACACACACACCAACTACACACACACTATACACACACATATACACACTATACACACACATTAACTACACACTATACACACACACTATACACACTAACTACACACTATACACACTAACTACACACACACACACATATATACACTATACACACACACTAACTACACACTATACACACTAACTACACACACACACACACATACACACTATAGACACACACTAACTACACACACACTAATTAAACACACTAACTACACACACACTAACTACACACACACACATTAACTACACACTATACACACACACACATTAACTACACACTATACACACACACACTCACTATACACACACACACTCACTACACACTATACACACACACACACACTAACTACACACTATACACACTAACTACACACTATACCCACACTAACTACACACACACTAACTACACACTATACACACACACACACACACACACACACACACACACACAGAAACACACACTAACTATACCTACCTACCACTATACCCATTCTACTTTACTCTGCTGATGTCTGATAACCTGTGTGTGTGTGTGTGTGTGTGTGTGTGTGTGTGTCTCTGTGTGTATATGTGTGTGTGTGTGTGTGTGTGTGTGTGTGTGTGTGTGTGTGTGTGTGTGTGTGTGTGTGTGTGTGTTCAGGCTCCATCAACAAGAAGAAAGAGAAGAAGAAAAAGAAAGGTCTGTCTTATGAGGAGCTGCGTCTTCCTGCCATCACTGCATTCTCCTCTGGTGAGACACACACACACACACACACACACACACACACACACACACACACATTCACATATACATATACATACACACACACACACGCACACACACACACACACACACACACATATACACACATACACACACACATTCACATATACATATACATACACACACACACACACACACACACACACACACACACACACACACACACACACACACACATTCACATATACATATACATACACACACACACACGCACACACACACACACACACACACACACAGAGACACATATACACACACACACTTACACACATACACACACACATATACACACACATATACACACACACACACACACACACACACACACACACACACACAGAGACACATATACACACACACACATATACACACACACACTCTCTCTGATTGCTGCTCTCTGATTGGCCAGCGGCGGTGCGTCAGTCGGACTGGGATGGTATCGTGGCGTGTCATCGCGGTCGCCGAGCAACGACCACGTGGAACTACCAGCGGTGCACCATGGGAGCTCACCACCTGCAGCCGCCGGCTTACCGCAGGGATACGGTTGCCACGGTAACGCCACAGTAACTTCCTGTGTCTCTCTTGACTCCTCCCCCCAACTTCCTGTCAGGGTCACATGACTTCTTGTATCGTTCCAGGCCGTCGACATCACTTCCTGCGGTAACTTCGCTGTGATTGGCTCGTCCTGCGGCCGCGTCGACGTGTACAACCTGCAGTCCGGCCTCCATCGCGGTTGCTACGGCGACGATGAGCAAGGTGAGGTCACCACGGCAACCAACAGCTGCTGCTCTGCCGAGTCATGTGACCCTTCATGATTTCCTCTTCCTGTCCCCTCCAGCACACGCCGGGGTCGTTCGTGGTGTCGCCACGGATACGCTCAACCAGCTGACCCTCAGCACAGCCTCTGATTGGCTGCTGAAGTTCTGGCGCTTCAAGACCAGGAAACAGGAAGTAGAGCTGAAGCTACCTGCTGCACCGGCTAGCATGATGCTACATAGAGACAGGTAGCTACCATAACAATTAGCACAATGCTAACAGCTAGCATGATGGTAACAGCTAGCACGATACTAACTGTTCTTCTGTTCCTTTCTGTTAGCGGTATGCTAGCATTAGCGCTGGATGACTTCACGCTGCTGGTGGTCGACACGGAAACGAGGCGGGTCGTCAGGAAGTTCGCCGGTCACCACGGCAACATCAACGACATGGTGGGTCCACGAAGCTAATGCTGCTAACGGCTAATGATGTGAGCTAGCATGCTAACGTTAGCTTCTCTCCGCAGGCGTTCAGCCCAGACGGGCGGTGGCTGGTTACCGTGGCGATGGACTGCACCATCCGGACCTGGGACCTCCCCTCCGGCAGGTGAGTGGAACGGTCCGACGGCTCCGATACCTTTACGTTCGTTCTCTGACATAACTTCCTGTTTTCTGACATCACTTCCTGTTCTCCTCAGCCTCGTTGACTGCTTCCTGGTTGCCATGGCGCCGGTGGGCGTGTCCTTGTCGCCGACGGGAGACTTCCTGGCGACGGCTCACGTGGACAGTCTGGGCATTTACCTCTGGTCTGAACCAATCAGCTCTCTGTGTTTTACATCTGACCAATCACAGTTTAGGCTGCGTTCACAGCGGCCAATCAGATCACTGATAATCTGTCTTCTTCTCCTCAGGACCAATAAGAGCCTGTGCGGGCCCGTCGGGCTCCGCCCCCTCCCGGCCGACTACCAACCGGCCGCAGAGACGCTGCCGGGCGCCACAGCGGAGGAGTTGGAACAGGAAGTGACATCAGAGGAGGCGGATGACGCGTACCAGTCAGCTGAGCAGCTGGGGGCGGAGCTTGTGACGCTGTCGCTGCTGCCGGAGTCTCGCTGGAAGAGTCTGCTGCAGCTGGACGCCATCAAGGTCAGTCAGCTGATCGCTAACAGGAAACAGTTTCTATCTGCAGCGATCATCGTTCTGCTAACTGATGGTTACTGATCTTCTTCTTCGTTGGTGCAGAGGAGGAATAAACCCGTGGCCCCCCCCGCTGCTCCGGCTGCCGCTCCGTTCTTCCTTCCCACCGTCGCCGGTCTCACGCCACGCTTCACGTCGCCCACGGCAACCGAACAGGAAACACAGGTAGAGCGGCTGCACCTGCATTCTTCTTCTTCTCCTTGTTTTATTGGTGGCGTCCTGCAGTGACTGTTTCCTGTTTCCTGTTTCCTGTTTCCTGTTCCAGTCCAAGCTGCTGAGCTGGGGGTCGTTCTCTCAGAGGTCAGAGTTCAGCGCCGCTCTGCTCGCCGCTCTCAACAGCCAATCATGTGAGTCCGTTTGTTGATGTTTAAATGATGACATCAGAGGTTTGAACAATGTTGATTGGCTGTGATGTCATGGGGCGTTCTGATTGGTTCTCTCTGCAGTCGACGCCCCCCTGCGGCTCCTGAAGGATTGTGGGCCGTCGGCGCTCAGCGTGGAGCTCACCTGTCTGTCAGCTGACGGGGGCGGAGCCAACGACCTGCTGCTCGCCTTCATCCAGATGATTGACAGCATGCTGGCCAGTGGGCGGGACTTTGATCTGGCTCACGCCTACTTGGCGCTTTTCCTGAAGGTCAGCCAATCAGAACGCAGCAGTATCACTTTTATGTCCATCAGCTTCCTGCTTCCTGCTTCCTGTTTCCTGTTTCCTGTCTCATCTCTGAATGATTTGGGTTTTTTCAGCTCCACCTGCGCTCGCTGGCGCAGGACGCCGTTGCCATGGACGCGCTGACCCGACTCTCCTCACGGCTGGAGGCGGGGTGGGCGGAGCTC
>NC_070596.1:33084586-33104586 GCF_027409825.1 Scomber japonicus | reverse complement strand
TCTATGACGTACCTGTTGAAGGGGGCGGGGCTAAGTCACATGCTCATCCAGCGCGTTCACTACGCTGTGAAGAAACATTTCGCCCAGCAACAGACACTCGAGTTTCTATGGCGACAGAGCTGGGGTCAGTTTCAACCAATCAGAACCTTTTCTTATTTTCATTATCGAGTAAAATTTGATTGGCGGCTTCTTTCCTTTAATCCCGCCCACTTCCTGTGCAGACTCCTCCCCCCGCAGTGACATCACGTGTCACATGATGCCGTTCTACAGCTACGACGTTCCGCACACGTGCGGTCCGAACCCGGCAGTCTGTTGTCAGTTCGACTTCCTGCGTCTGCCGGGGGGGCGGGTCTTCTGCCCCTGGAGGATCCCGCCGCAGCCAATCACAGAGCAGAACGTCAAAGAGCGGTAACAAGGGGGCGGGGCTAAACTATATTTAATCACTGATTGGCCTTTGACCTCACTGTCTGTCTCTTCATCCCGCCCCCTCAGAGCTCACCTCCTATTGGACCAGTACCGGCAGAAGTCCCGCCTCTTCCGCTCCAACGTGCTCCTCGTTCCCCTCGGCGACGACTTCCGATTCGTCGAGGCCGGCGAATGGGACGCTCAGTTCCAGAACTACCAGAAACTGTTCGACTACTTCCGGGAACACCCGGAGCTGAAGATCCAGGTAAGGGGGGGGGCAACTGCTGGGGGGGGCAACTGCTGGGGGGGGGGCAACACCTTGGGGAGTAACACCTTGGGGAGCAACACCTGGGGGGGGGGGGGCAACTGCTGGGGGGAGCAACACCTTATTATTATTGATAATGCTGACTGGTGATTGGTTCGTTGGCTCCAGGCTCGGTTCGGGACTCTGTCGGATTATTTCGAGGCGTTGTCGCGGCGACTCAGCGAGTCGGGAACCAAACTGCCGACGGTCCGCGGCGACTTCTTCACGTACGCAGACCGAGACGATCACTACTGGAGCGGATACTTCACGTCCAGACCGTTCTACAAGCGGCTCGACCGCACGCTGGAGTCCACGCTCAGGTCAGCTGGTTACTGATGATTAGCTCTTTTATACGTTATATATTATTACGTTATATACGTTATATACTTATATATACGTTTTATACTTATATATACGTTTTATTTCTGTTTGTAATTTTGGAATAAATTATGTTTTTCTCCGACAGAGCGACAGAAATCCTCTTCAGCCTCACGCTGGCGGAGATGCGTCGTTTCCATGGCGACGGTCGCCCGGTCGCCGAGTTCCCGGCACGTGAACACTTCGGTCAGCTGACGGCGGGGAGGCGGAACCTGGCACTGTTCCAGCACCACGACGCCGTCACCGGCACGGCCCGCGACTCCGTGGTAGTCGACTACGGAACCAGGTGACCTGCTAGCACGCTAGCCTGTTAGCATGTTAGCTACTTTAGAGGTTGAAAACTTTTATAAACTGTCTGACCACTGTTAGCGTTAGCATGTGGCAGGTTAAGGATTACAAAAATCATTACACACTCTTAGCATTAGTATGTTAGCAGGATTAGCTGATAAATGCTAGCATAAATCACTGTTAGCTACACAAGCTCATGAAAGTTAGCGGAAGAATGAAATTAAAGGTTAAAACTTGGTGTTAGCGTGTTAGCATCTTGTTAGCATAGGAAAGGGAATAGAATCTACTGCTACTATGTTAGCATTTTAGCCGATTAAAGCTTCCAGGTGTTAGCATGTTAGCATGGTTCATTGTTAAACATGTTGAAATATTTTTAAATAAAGTTTTATTAATCCCTCGTCTGGTTAGCAGATAACGAGCAGTTAGCATTCTGCGTCTTTAGCGTTAGCATGTTTTCTGTCTCATTTATTCTTCATGCTCTCTGTTGAAGGACGCCGTCGCCCCCGACAACAGAAACAGGTACCGCCTCGCTTAGCGCCAGCATTTAGCATTAGCTTCCCATCACTCCCATTCATTTAGCATTAGCATGTAGCATCGACTTCCCATCACTTCCATTTAATATCGATGTTTTTTTACAGTGTACGTCGTCCGTCATGTTTGATGTTTATAAAGTTTTGATTTTTTTACATTTTGATAAAAGCAAAAATGTTCTTAATAAAATATTTGAAGTGTAAAAAAAGTTAAATCATTTTATTGTGAAAATGTTTAATTGAGAAAATAAATGGTTTTATTTTGTAGACTGTTTCGTTCCATCCTGAAACTGCGACAGGTGCTGCAGAGCTCCGCCCACTGGCTGCTCCTATTGGACAAGAGCCAGTACCACCACGACCAATCAAAGCCCTTCCTGCAAACGGTGACCTCTGACCTCATCACCTCATTATTAATATTTATGATCATTCATTACGTAACAAACATGTAGCTAATCAGGAAGTGATAATCAGGAAGTGATAATCAGGAAGTGATAATCAGGAAGTGATAATCAGGAAGTGATAATCTGTGGTATTAATCCCAGGATGATGTCATCGCGGCGCAGGACGCTCTGCCTCAGAAAACGCCGCTGACGCTCAGCAACGAGCCACGGTGAGGAAGATGCTTCACCCTTCAAAATAAAACAACAAACTCTTCAAAATAAAACAACAAACTCAAAATAAAGAAAATGTTCGATTATTTTGAGTTTGTTGTTTTATTTTGAAACAAACCAAGACGAATATTAGTGATGATGGTTTTTGTAGTCCTGAGTGAACCGGACGCACTGAGCATGTGCAGTAACCGGACGCACTGAGCATGTGCAGTAACCGGACGCACTGAGCATGTGCAGTAACCGGACGCACTGAGCATGTGCAGTAACCGGACGCACTGAGCATGTGCAGTAACCGGCAGTAACCGGACGCACTGAGCATGTGCAGTAACCGGCAGTAACCGGACGCACTGAGCATGTGCAGTAACCTGACGCACTGAGCATGTGCAGTAACCGGACGCACTGAGCATGTGCAGTAACCGGACGCACTGAGCATGTGCAGTAACTGATTTCTCGTCGCAGGTCGTTGATCATCTTCAACCCGACTGAGCAGCTTCGTGAGTCCGTCATCAGCGTCGTCGTGGATACGCCAGATGCTCAAGTGGTAGACGCGGAGACGGGTCGGCCAATGGCTGCGCAGATCTCTGCGGTGTGGGCGGAGCCAAGCAGAGCGTCTACGGAAGCTTTCCAGGTGCAAAAGAGATCCGTTATTTAGCTCACTGGTTCTGAGAGACCTGGTCCCAGCGAGACGGACAGGACACCAGCACCGGGTCCCAGTGGCGCCGGTACAGGGTCCCAGTGGCGCCGCTAGGTACCGGGTCCCAGTGGCGCTGGTACCGGGTCCCAGTGGCGCCGCTAGGTACCGGGTCCCAGTGGCGCCGGTAGACACCGGGTCCCAGTAGCAGTCAGTGGAGAACAGATGTTGAATGTAGTATAACCAGTATAACCAGTGTAATGAGGGAGGAGCATTTATTATTATTATTATGTAGTTTAGCTCCTCCCCTTCTCAGTTGCCGTCCAATCAGAGTTCAGTATGTGTTTTTTTCTGCAGCTCTCATTCGTCGCTGAACTTCCTCCTCTGGCGCTCGTCGTGTATCATGTGACCAAAGCTCCAGCTGGCTCCGCCCACCGTGCTCACTACACCTTCGTGCACGGCGAGCCGGCGAGCGTGCACGCTGAGCACTTCCAGGTGTCCCACCCCACCGGAGCCGAGGCCGACGCCCCCCTGTCGCTTAGCAACAAGCACGTCCAAATATGGAGCTCCGCAAAGACCGGCCTGCTGCAGGTCAGCCAATCAGAGCTTTCACTGAATCAGTCATCAGTAACTAGTCCTGGTTAGCACTAGCTAGTCCTGGTTAGCACTAACTAGTCCTGGCTAGTACTCTAACTAGTCCTGGTTAGCACTAACTAGTCCTGGTTAGTCCTCTAACTAGTCCTGGTTAGTCCTCTAACTAGTCCTGGTTAGTCCTCTAACTAGTCCTGGTTAGCACTCTAACTAGTCCTGGTTAGCACTAACTAGTCCTGGTTAGCACTCTAACTAGTCCTGGTTAGTACTAACTAGTCCTGGTTAGCTCTAACTAGTCCTGGTTAGCACTCTAACTAGTCCTGGTTAGCTCTAACTAGTCCTGGTTAGCTCTAACTAGTCCTGGTTAGCACTAGCTAGTCCTGGTTAGCACTCTAACTAGTCCTGGTTAGCTCTAACTAGTCCTGGTTAGTACTAACTAGTCCTGGTTAGCACTAACTAGTCCTGGTTAGCACTAACTAGTCCTGTCTCTCTGCAGAAGCTGCGGCTGTCGTCCGGTCTGGTCCGGCAGGTCCAGGTCCAGTTCTTGTGGTACGGAACCAGAACCGGAGCGAACCGGGACAAGAGCGGAGCGTACCTGTTCCTGCCGGGGGAGCCGGCCCAGGTAAGACCAGGACCAGGACCAGACCCAGACCCAGACCCAGACCCAGACCTAGACCCGGACCCGGACCCGGACCCGGACCAGACCTAGACCCAGACCCAGACCCGGACCAGGACCCGTGTGTGTGTGTGTGTGTGTGTGTGTGTGTGTGGGGGGTAAACGGCTCCACAGATCTGGTCTGGTGTGAACCAGGCGGGACCCTAACCCCCCCTCTTTCTCCCCTGCAGCCCTACTCCCCCGCTGAGCCCCCCCTCATCCGGGTTTCCAGGGGAACTGTCTTCTCTGACATCACTTCCTGTTTCCGGCACTTCACGCACACGCTCAGACTGTTCCACCTGGACGGTAACGGGTCACATGATCAGTAATTACTCATCGCTCGTCTCTCATTGGTTACTGACGCTCAGCTGTGTCTCTGCCCCAGGGCATGCTGGGAGGTCCGTGGAGGTTTCCAACATGGTGGACATCAGGTCAGAGGTCAACCGCGAGCTGGTGATGCGGCTCGTCAGCGACGTCGCCAACGGCAACCGTTTCTATACCGACCTCAACAGCTTCCAGGTTACTGACCAATCACATCGCTGCTGCTCTGTCAGCTGGCAGTTACTGATTAACCTGATTGGTTACCGATGGTTACCGATGGTTACTGATGGTTACTGATGGTTACTGATTGGTTACTAATGGTTACTGATGGTTACCGATGGTTACCGATGGTTACTAATGGTTACTGATGGTTACTGATGGTTACTGATGGTTACCGATGGTTACCGATGGTTATTGATGGTTACTGATGGTTACTAATGGTTACTGATGGTTACTAATGGTTACTAATGGTTACTAATGGTTACTGATGGTTACTAATGGTTACTGATGGTTACTGGTGGTTACTAATGGTTACTGATGGTTACTGATGGTTACTGATGGTTACCGATGGTTACCGATGGTTACTGATGGTTACTGATGGTTACCGATGGTTACTGATGGTTATTGATGGTTATTGATGGTTACTAATGGTTACTGATGGTTACTAATGGTTACTAATGGTTACTAATGGTTACTGATGGTTACTAATGGTTACTGATGGTTACTGATGGTTACTAATGGTTACTAATGGTTACTGATGGTTACTGATGGTTACTGATGGTTACTAATGGTTACTGATGGTTACTGATGGTTACTGATGGTTACTGGTGGTTACTAATGGTTACTGATGGTTACTAATGGTTACTAATGGTTACTGATGGTTACTGATGGTTACTGATGGTTACCGATGGTTACCGATGGTTACCGATGGTTACCGATGGTTATTGATGGTTATTGATGGTTACTAATGGTTACTGATGGTTACTAATGGTTACTAATGGTTACTGATGGTTACTAATGGTTACTAATGGTTACTAATGGTTACTGATGGTTACTAATGGTTACTGATGGTTACTGATGGTTATTGATGGTTACTGATGTTTACTGATGGTTGCTAATGGTTACTGATGGTTACTAATGGTTACTAATGGTTACTGATGGTTACTATTGGTTACTAATGGTTACTATTGGTTACTAATGGTTACTGGTGGTTACTGATGGTTACTGATGGTTACTAATGGTTACTAATGGTTACTAATGGTTACTGGTGGTTACTAATGGTTACTGGTGGTTACTGATGGTTATTCAATCAATCTTTATTTATAAAGCACCAAATCCCAACAGAGTCATGTGAAGGCTCTTTCCACATAGAGCAGGTCTAAACCGAACTCTTCAGGTTTCATTTAAAGAGACCCAACATTCCCACATGAGCAGCACTTGGTGACAGTGGAGAGAAAAGGTTACAGTAGTCCAGCCTAGAAGTAACTAATGCATGGATTAGTGTTTCAGCATCATTGTGAGACAGGATATGTTAGGTTAGGGTTCTAGGGTTAGGGTTCTGGACTAGTGTTTCAGCATCATTGTGAGACAGGAAGTGTCTGATTCTTGTAATATTACGCAGATGAAAGAAGGCAGTCCTTGAAATTTGTTTATGTGGGAGTTAAAGGATCCTGATCAAATATAACTCCTAGGTTCCTTACAGTGGAGCTGGAGGCCAGAGTAATGCCATCCAGAGTAGTGATGTCATCAGATAATGTGTTTCTGAGGTGTTTAGAGCCAAGCACAATAACTTCAGTGTTTCCTTACTGATCCAGATGCAGCAGCGGAGGACTCTGGAGAAGCTTCCCCTGCAGGCCAACTTCTACCCGATGAGCTCGGCGGCGTTCCTGCAGGACGCAGCGTCGCGTCTGTCGCTGCTGTCGGCTCAGAGTCAGGGCGTGGCGGCGCTGCAGCCAGGTGAGTCCCGTCACACACCTCACCTGCAGCCAGGTGAGTCCCTTCACACACCTCACCTGCACCAGGTGAGTCCCGTCACACACCTCACCTGCAGCCAGGTGAGTCCCTTCACACACCTCACCTGCAGCCAGGTGAGTCCCTTCACACACCCGACCTGCACTCATTGATCCTCCATCAGTCTGACTGTGATGCTGCCCCCTGCAGGTCAGCTGGAGGTGGTGCTGGACCGCCGGCTGCAGCAGGACGATAACCGCGGCCTCGGCCAAGGCGTCACCGACAACAAGCTGACCGCCTCGCTGTACCACCTGCTGCTGGAGGAGCGGAGGGGGGGCCAGGTGAGGGGGGGCGGGGTGAGGGGGGGGCAGAGGATTATATTACATTAATAAATGTATTATATTACTGTGAATAAGGTTCGGCTGTTTTTAATGTTTTTGTGGGGGGGTTTCTAACAGGTAGTGGGCGGAGCCTCAGTTGAACACCTGTCCCTGCTCGCCCACCTGAGCTCACTCTCCCTCAGCCACCCGCCAATCACCATGGTTGCCCCTGGCAACAGCCAGCTGCCAAAGCTCCGCCCCTTCAGGCCGCTCCGCTCCTCGCTGCCGTGTGACGTTCACCTGCTGAACCTGAGGACGCTGGAAGACCCCAAGGTACGCATCACATGACATCACATGACATCACATGACATCACATGACATCACATGACATCACATGACATCACTCTACATCACTCTACATCACATGACATCACTCTACATCACATGACATCACTCTACATCACATGACATCACTCTACATCACATGACATCACTCTACATCACATGACATCACATGACATCACTCTACATCACATGACATCACTCTACATCACATGACATCACATGACATCACTCTACATCACATGACATCACATGACATCACAGCTGCTGTTTTCTGATGTTTGTTTGTGTTAAACAGGAAGCAGACAGTCCAGGACAGGAAGTGGCTCTCCTCCTCCACAGGAAGGGCTTTGACTGTAGCTCCGCCCCTGAGCCGCCGCCGCAGTGCACGTGGAGCGCGCACGAGGAGGTGGAGTCACATGCACACTCATCAATAACATGAAGCAGATGCATGTGTTTGTCCCTCATCAATAACTGATCAGTCATTACTTATTATTATTATGTTTTTAACCCCCCCCCTCCCCCCCCCTCCCCCCCCCTCCCCCTTAACCGCCTCCCCCTCCCTCCCCCCCCCTCCTTGCCCCCCCTCCCCCTCCCCCCCCTCCCCTCCTTGCCCCCCCCCCCTCCAGGTGAACCTGGATGACCTCCTCTCTCCTCTGCCGCTGCGCTCGGTGCGACGCTCCGGTCTCACTCTGACCGACGATGAGCCGGAATCTGCCCGGCAACAGCAGCCGCCACGCATCACACGCCTTCGACCAATGGAAATCAGCGCCTTCCGCGTGGAGATAGACTAAAGGAGGAGGAGGAGGAGGAGGAGGAGGAGGAGGGAGAGGAGGAGGAGGGAGAGGAGGAGGAGGAGGAGTAGGAGGAGGAGGAGGAGGAGGAGGAGGAGGAGGAAGAGGAGGAGGAGTAGGAGGAGGGGGAGGAGGGAGAGGAGGAGGAGGAGGAGTAGGAGGAGGAAGAGGAAGAGGAAGAGGAGGAGGAGGAAGAGGAGGAAGAGGAGGAGGAGGAAGAGGAGGAGGAGGAGAGTTTCAGGTGTTCTGCTGCTGACAGGAGGAGAAACAGAAGATTTAAATTAAAATGAAGTAAAAAAGAAAAGAAGCCGTCGCCATGGAGACGCTTTAAACCACTAAACACAACAAGGTCAAAGGTCAAAACACTGACCCAATGGGAGGAGCTCGAGCCAGGGGTCAAAGGTCAAAGAAAGAAAAAAACACTGAAACTGAACTCGCACAACTACGGCAACACGGAGGGGCCAAACGCTCAGAGTGTGTGTGTGTGTGTGTGTGTATGTGTGTGTGTGTGTATGTGTGTGTATGTGTGTGTCTGTGTGTGTCTGTGTGTGTCTGTGTGTGTCTGTGTGTGTGTTTCCATGGTGACAATCAGTTGGTGTAATCCTGTTACTGCTGTTGATTTAATGTAATTGTAAATGTGGGACCAGTGTGATCGATCAGCTGATTGGTGGATGATCAGCTGATTGGCGGACGATCGATCAGCTGATTGGCGGACGATCGATCAGCTGATTGGCGGACGATCGATCAGCTGATTGGTGGATGATCGATCAGCTGATTGGCGGATGATGGATCAGCTGATTGGTGGATGATTGATCAGCTGATTGGTGGATGATCGATCAGCTGATTGGTGGATGATCAGCTGATTGGTGGATGATCAGCTGATTGGTGGATGATCAGCTGATTGGTGGATGATCAGCTGATTGGTGGATGATCAGCTGATTGGTGGATGATTGTAAAATGCACATATCGTTGCTGTGAAAGGTTTTTTGGGACTTTTTGAGGAACTTTAAAATCTTCTGGGTATTTTTTTAATTTTAGAAATTCTTTATATTTTCTATTTTACTGAAAAGTTTATGAATTATTTAAAACATGATTTTTAAAATGAATTGTTTCTGTTGGTGGAAGTTTCAAAAATAAATGAATAATTTTCCTCTTTGTGAACTTTGACTTTATTCTTTAAGCTGCGACATCATGACATCATGACATCATCATGACATCATCATGACATCATCATGACATCATCATTACATCATTACATCATTATTACATCATCATTACATCATGACATCATCATTACATCATTACATCATCATTACATCATTACATCATCATTACATCATTATTAATTATAATCTGTGTTCACAGTTTGTAGCAGCAGTAGAACATAAAAAGTTCCATCATACCCGAACCCTCTGAAAGAACTCATAGAACCTCATGAACCTACTAGAACACTGTGCTCCCAGCTCATAGAACCTTATGAACCTACTAGAACACTGTGCTCCCAGCTCATAGAACCTTATGAACCTACTAGAACACTGTGCTCCCAGCTCATAGAACCTTATGAACCTACTAGAACACTGCGCTCCCAGCTCATAGAACCTTATGAACCTACTAGAACACTGTGCTCCCAGCTCATAGAACCTTATGAACCTACTAGAATACTGCGCTCCCAGCTCATAGAACCTTATGAACCTACTAGAACACTGCGCTCCCAGCTCATAGAACCTTATGAACCTACTAGAACACTGTGCTCCCAGCTCATAGAACCTTATGAACCTACTAGAACACTGCGCTCCCAGCTCATAGAACCTTAGGAACCTACTAGAACACTGCGCTCCCAGCTCATAGAACCTTATGAACCTACTAGAACACTGCACTCCCAGCTCATAGAACCTTAGGAACCTACTAGAACACTGTGCTCCCAGCTCATAGAACATTATGAACCTACTAGAACACTGCGCTCCCAGCTCATAGAACCTTATGACCCTACTAGAACACTGCGCTCCCAGCTCATAGAACCTTATGAACCTACTAGAACACTGTGCTCCCAGCTCATAGAACCTTATGAACCTACTAGAACACTGTGCTCCCAGCTCATAGAACCTTATGAACCTACTAGAACACTGTGCTCCCAGCTCATAGAACCTTATGAACCTACTAGAACACTGTGCTCCCAGCTCATAGAACCTTATGAACCTACTAGAACACTGTGCTCCCAGCTCATAGAACCTTATGAACCTACTAGAACACTGTGCTCCCAGCTCATAGAACCTTATGAACCTACTAGAACACTGTGCTGCAGTACTCTTACTGGCCGCGGGGTGGCGGTAACGAGCTGCTCCAGTCTGACACAGAAGAAGAAGAACAGGGAGCCAATCGCAGCGCAGCCGGAAGTGACAGTCAGCTGATCACCGCTGGAAGAAGCATGAGAAACATTTCTACACAAAGTTAAAAACCTGCAAAACTATTGATGACGACACACGTGAGTTAAACTGAGACTGTAATATAATATAATGACCCTAACCTCTACTAATACAGTTATATAGTATATATAGTTATATAGTAAAACATTTTAATACAAACATTGGGGACTATCATATCATATTATATAGTATATATATAATATATTATAATATAATATATAGTATTATATTATATGGTATCCACATGATGCGGTCATCTCGAGGCTGAGGCTTGTATATTTGTATATCTTATAATATTTTTTATTCTTATTGAATCTGTTGTTATACTATGTTTACTGTTGTGTTATATGGACCTGTGTCTGTAATGAAGTTTATTATTATTATTATATAATATAATATAAGGCGCACTATATGACAGTATGTATTATTATACTGAGTTATAGTGGCTGATATCTGCCGCCAGACTCGCTTTGCTTCAAACATGTGACAGTCTGCGTGTCTGCGGGCTTACTGACCAGTTATTGATGAGTATTGATCAGTTATCAGTGATCTCGAGGCCGTATTGATCACCTGTGTGTGTGTGATCAGGTGAAGCAGGTAACTTGTTGTCTGAAGTCATTTTGAGACGTAACGACGTGAAAAAGTTAAAACTGGCAGATTTCGGGACGGAGATCTGCACGAGCTGATATCGTGACGTCACGGCTGACCTGCGGGTGGTTGCCCTCTGACGTCAGTGCCTCGTGAGAAGCACGTGGGGGGAGGTGGGGGGGTGTCAGCTGTTAAAACTCCACCGACACTGTTCATTGATTACTTATTAAATGAAATGTGCAGCTGATAGTTAGACATCATTATAAACTGATCACGTGTCACCTGATCAGTGATTGACAGGTCGATGACATCATAGATCAGCTGAGACGTTTAAACCTGAAAATCAGAAACTTTAAAATAAGTTAATTAATGTGAGTATTGATTAGTGTATTGATTATTTAATAGAAAGAAATTATTTTAACAATCCGAAATATTAAAATATTATATTTATTTTCATATGAGTTAAAAAAGCAGCAAACCATCAGTAATCAATAATCTGTTGCTAGGCGACTGTTGCTAGGCGACTGATCAGTAATCAATAATCTGTTGCTAGGCGACTGATCAGTAATCAATAATCTGTTGCTAGGCGACTGATCAGTAATCGATAATCTGTTGCTAGGCGACTGATCAGTAATCAATAATCTGTTGCTAGGCGACTGATCAGTAATCGATAATCTGTTGCTAGGTGACTGTTGCTAGGTGACTGATCAGTAATCGATAATCTGTTGCTAGGTGACTGTTGCTAGGTGACTGTTGCTAGGTGACTGTTGCTAGGTGACTGTTGCTAGGTGACTGTTGCTAGTTGACTGATCAGTAATCAATAATCTGTTGCTAGGTGACTGATCAGTAATCAATAATCTGTTGCTAGGTGACCGTTTTGTACTTCGCTAAAAGCGCAGAGCTGACGGGAGTGAAGGAGGAGGAGCTTGTTGCCGTGCCGACACCAATCAGCAGCCTGGAACTTTGGACACTGTTGCTACAGCGACACCCGAGGTACCGATGACATCACTGCGATGACATCATCACTACTCCTCTGTCTGTGGCGATGACATCATCACTACTCCTCTGTACAATAACTAGTTTAAATATAAACACTGTGTGTGTGTATGTGTGTGTGTGTGTGTGTGTGTGTGTGTGTGTGTGTGTGTGTGTGTGTGTGTGTGTGTGTGTGTGTGTGTGTATATCTGTGTGTGTGTGTGTGTGTGTGTGTGTGTGTCTAGACTCCGCCTCCTGCAGGATCAGGTGGTGTTGGCGGTGCGTCAGCAGTACGTTGCCATCGGCGACCAGCTGGTTACCCTGGGAGACGGAGACGAGGTCGCCGTGGTGCCGCCGCTCAGCGGAGGATAAACACATGATGGTAGGTTACTGGGTACTGGTTACTGGTCACTGGGTACTGGGTACTGGTTACTGGTTACTGGTTACTGGTTACTGGTTACTGGTTACTGGTTACTGGTTACTGGTCACTGGGTACTGGTTACTGGTTACTGGTTACTGGTTACTGGTTATTGATTACTGGTCACTGGTTACTGGTTACTGGTTATTGATTACTGGTTACTGGTTACTGGTTACTGGTTACTGGTCACTGGTTACTGGTTACTGGTTACTGGTCACTGGGTACTGGTTACTGGTTACTGGTTACTGGTCACTGGTCACTGGGTACTGGTTACTGGGTACTGGTTACTGGTTACTGGTTACTGGTCACTGGTCACTGGTTACTGGTTACTGGTCACTGGGTACTGGTTACTGGTTACTGGTTACTGGTTACTGGTCACTGGGTACTGGTTACTGGTTACTGGGTACTGGTTACTGGTTACTGGGTACTGGTTACTGGTTACTGGTTACTGGTTACTGGTTACTGGTCACTGGTCACTGGTTACTGGTTACTGGTCACTGGGTACTGGTTACTGGTTACTGGTTACTGGTCACTGGGTACTGGTTACTGGGTACTGGTTACTGGTTACTGGTTACTGGTTACTGGTTACTGGTCACTGGGTACTGGTTACTGGTCACTGGGTACTGGTCACTGGTCACTGGGTACTGGTTACTGGTTACTGGTTACTGGTTACTGGTTACTGGTCACTGGGTACTGGTTACTGGTTACTGGGTACTGGTTACTGGTCACTGGTCACTGGGTACTGGTTACTGGTCACTGGTCACTGGTCACTGGGTACTGGTTACTGGTTACTGGGTACTGGTTACTGGTCACTGGGTACTGGTTACTGGTCACTGGTCACTGGTTACTGGTTACTGGGTACTGGTTACTGGTTACTGGTTACTGGGTACTGGTTACTGGGTACTGGTTACTGGTTACTGGTCACTGGGTACTGGTTACTGGTTACTGGGTACTGGTTACTGGTTACTGGTTACTGGTTACTGGTTACTGGTTAGTGGTTACTGGTTACTGGGTACTGGTTACTGGGTACTGGGTACTGGTTACTGGTTACTGGTTACTGGTTACTGGTCACTGGTTACTGGTTACTGGTCACTGGGTACTGGTTACTGGTTACTGGTTACTGGTCACTGGTTACTGGTTACTGGTTACTGGTCACTGGTTACTGGTTACTGGTCACTGGGTACTGGTTACTGGTCACTGGTTACTGGTTACTGGTCACTGGGTACTGGTTACTGGTTACTGGTTACTGGTTACTGGCTCAATAAGTCCCTGGTTACTGGTTACTGGTTACTGGCTCAATAAGTCCCTGGTTACTGGTTACTGGTTACTGGTTACTGGTCACTGGGTACTGGTCACTGGGTACTGGTTACTGGGTACTGGTTACTGGTTACTGGTTACTGGTTACTGGGTACTGGCTCAATAAGTCCCTGGTTACTGGTTACTGGTTACTGGTCACTGGGTACTGGTCACTGGGTACTGGTTACTGGTTACTGGTTACTGGTTACTGGTCACTGGTTACTGGGTACTGGCTCAATAAGTCCCTGGTTACTGGTTACTGGTTACTGGTCACTGATCAGGTCTGTGATGTTTCAGAGATGGCGTTGTCGGAGGAGCCGAGAAATGTCTTCAAGCTGACCCGTGATTGGCTGTCTGTACAGGAAGTGGTGGATGCCGTCAGCAGCGCTTCCTGTGGAGCCGTTTCAGTTTTTATAGGTTCGGATCTCCTCTTCTCTTCTTCTCTTCTTCTCTTCTTATCTTCTTATCTTCTTATCTTCTTCTCTTCTTCTTCTCTTCTTCTCTTCTTCTTCTCTTCTTCTCTTCTTTAAAAATAAAGTCCTGAACATGAGATTCAGTTTCATCACATAAATGATTTAATATCCAATATCTGTGTGTGTGTGTGTGTGTGTGTGTGTGTGTGTGTGTGTGTGTGTGTGTGTGTGTGTGTGTGTGTGTGTGTGTGTGCAGGTACGACCCGTGAGGACGAGTGTGACGGCAGGAAGGTGATTGGTTTAGAGTACGAGGCGTACGAGCTAATGGCCCAATCCGAGTTCAGGAAGCTGTGTGATGACATCAGAGCACGCTGGCCAACCGTGACGCACATCTGCGTCCATCACCGCCTCGGGTGGGTGAAGGTGGGGGAGGCCAGCGTTGCCATGGCGATCTCATCTCCTCATCGCCAGGACGGCCAGCAGGCGATCCAGCACTGCATCAGCCAGCTGAAAGCCAGCGTCCCCATCTGGAAGAAGGTGGGCGGAGTCAGCTGACAGGAAACAGCTGACAGGAAACAGCTGACAGGAAACAGAGGGTGGTATAGGATGGTATAGGACGGTGTAGGATGGTGTAGGATGGTGTAGGATGGTAGAGGATGGTAGAGGATGGTAGAGGATGGTATAGGATGGTAGAGGATGGTGTAGGATGGTAGAGGATGGTGTAGGATGGTATAGGATGGTGTAGGATGGTGTAGGATGGTATAGGATGGTAAAGGATGGTATAGGATGGTAGAGGATGGTATAGGATGGTAGAGGATGGTATAGGATGGTATAGGATGGTATAGGATGGTGTAGGATGGTAGAGGATGATGTAGGATGGTGTAGGATGGTATAGGATGGTATAGGATGGTAGAGGATGGTATAGGATGGTATAGGATGGTAGAGGATGGTAGAGGATGGTATAGGATGGTGTAGGATGGTATAGGATGGTAGAAGATGGTATAGGATGGTGTAGGATGGTATAGGATGGTGTAGGATGGTATAGGATGGTAGAGGATGGTATAGGATGGTATAGGATGGTAGAGGATGGTATAGGATGGTAGAGGATGGTAGAGGATGGTAGAGGATGGTGTAGGATGATATAGGATGGTGGAGGATGGTGGAGGATGGTATAGGATGGTATAGGATGGTATAGGATGGTGGAGGATGGTGGAGGATGGTATAGGATGGTATAGGATGGTAGAGGATGGTATAGGATGGTATAGGATGGTATAGGATGGTGGAGGATGGTGGAGGATGGTATAGGATGGTAGAGGATGGTAGAGGATGGTAGAGGATGGTATAGGATGGTGTAGGATGGTAGAGGATGGTAGAGGATGGTATAGGATGGTGTAGGATGGTATAGGATGGTAGAGGATGGTAGAGGATGGTAGAGGATGGTGTAGGATGATATAGGATGGTGGAGGATGGTGGAGGATGGTATAGGATGGTATAGGATGGTATAGGATGGTGGAGGATGGTGGAGGATGGTATAGGATGGTATAGGATGGTAGAGGATGGTATAGGATGGTATAGGATGGTATAGGATGGTGGAGGATGGTGGAGGATGGTATAGGATGGTAGAGGATGGTAGAGGATGGTAGAGGATGGTATAGGATGGTGTAGGATGGTAGAGGATGGTAGAGGATGGTATAGGATGGTGTAGGATGGTAGAGGATGGTATAGGATGGTAGAGGATGGTGGAGGATGGTAGAGGATGGTGGAGAATGGTGTAGGATGGTAGAGGATGGTGGAGGATGGTAGAGGATGGTAGAGGATGGTAGAGGATGGTGTAGGATGGTAGAGGATGGTAGAGGATGGTGTAGGATGGTGTTGGATGGTATAGGATGGTGTTGGACGGTAGAGGACAGTAGAAGATGGTAGAGGATGGTAGAGGAGGGTGTAGGATGGTATAGGATGGTATAGGATGGTGTAGGATGGTGTAGGATGGTAGAGGATGGTGTAGGATGGTAGAGGATGGTAGAGGATGGTGTTGGATGGTATAGGATGGTGTAGGATGGTAGAGGATGGTGTAGGATGGTATAGGATGGTATAGGATGGTGTTGGATGGTAGAGGATGGTGTAGGATGGTAGAGGATGGTAGAGGATGGTGTTGGATGGTATAGGATGGTATAGGATGGTAGAGGATGGTGTAGGATGGTATAGGATGGTGTAGGATGGTGTAGGATGGTGTAGGATGGTATAGGATGGTGTAGGATGGTAGAGGATGGTAGAGGATGGTGTAGGATGGTGTAGGATGGTAGAGGATGGTGTAGGATGGTATAGGGTGGTATAGGATGGTGTAGGATGGTGTAGGATGGTAGAGGATGGTGTAGGATGGTATAGGGTGGTATAGGATGGTGTAGGATGGTATAGGATGGTATAGGATGGTATAGGATGGTAGAGGATTGTGTAGGATGGTATAGGATGGTGTAGGATGGTGTAGGATGGTATAGGATGGTATAGGATGGTAGAGGATGGTATAAGATGGTATAGGATGGTATAGGATGGTGAAGGATGTATAGGATGGTAGAGGATGGTATAGGATGGTAGAGGATGGTATAGGATGGTATAGGATGGTGTAGGATGGTAGAGGATGGTATAGGATGGTATAGGATGGTGTAGGATGGTAGAGGATGGTAGAGGATGGTGTAGGATGGTGTAGGATGGTAGAGGATGGTGTAGGATGGTATAGGGTGGTATAGGATGGTGTAGGATGGTGTAGGATGGTAGAGGATGGTGTAGGATGGTATAGGGTGGTATAGGATGGTGTAGGATGGTATAGGATGGTATAGGATGGTATAGGATGGTAGAGGATGGTATAGGATGGTAGAGGATTGTGTAGGATGGTATAGGATGGTGTAGGATGGTGTAGGATGGTATAGGATGGTATAGGATGGTAGAGGATGGTATAAGATGGTATAGGATGGTATAGGATGGTGTAGGATGGTGTAGGATGGTATAGGATGGTATAGGATGGTAGAGGATGGTAGAGGATGGTATAGGATGGTATAGGATGGTATAGGATGGTAGAGGATGGTATAGGATGGTATAGGATGGTAGAGGATGGTATAGGATGGTATAGGATGGTATAGGATGGTAGAGGATGGTATAGGATGGTATAGGATGGTATAGGATGGTATAGGATGGTAGAGGATGGTATAGGATGGTAGAGGATGGTATAGGATGGTGTAGGATGGTATAGGATGGTAGAGGATGGTAGAGGATGGTAGAGGATGGTGTAGGATGGTATAGGATGGTAGAGGATGGTGTAGTATGGTATAGGATGGTATAAGATGTCTAGGATGTAGAGGATGGTGTAGGATGGTATAGGATGGTAGAGGATGGTGTAGGATGGTAGAGGATGGTATAGGATGGTAGAGGATGGTAGAGGATGGTATAGGATGGTAGAGGATGGTGTAGGATGGTAGAGGATGGTATAGGATGGTAGAGGATGGTATAGGATGGTATAGGATGGTGTAGGATGGTATAGGATGGTGTAGGATGGTAGAGGATGGTGTAGGATGGTAGAGGATGGTATAGGATGGTAGAGGATGGTATAGGATGGTATAGGATGGTGTAGGATGGTATAGGATGGTGTAGGATGGTAGAGGATGGTGTAGGATGGTATAGGATGGTAGAGGATGGTATAGGATGGTGTAGGATGGTAGAGGATGGTATAGGATGGTGTAGGATGGTATAGGATGGTGTAGGATGGTATAGGATGGTGTAGGATGGTAGAGGATGGTGTAGGATGGTAGAGGATGGTGTAGGATGGTATAGGATGGTAGAGGATGGTATAGGATGGTGTAGGATGGTAGAGGATGGTATAGGATGGTGTAGGATGGTAGAGGATGGTATAGGATGGTGTAGGATGGTGTAGGATGGTAGAGGATGGTGTAGGATGGTATAGGATGGTGTAGGATGGTGTAGGATGGTAGAGGATGGTGTAGGATGGTAGAGGATGGTAGAGGATGGTAGAGGATGGTGTAGGATGGTAGAGGATGGTATAGGATGGTGTAGGATGGTAGAGGATGGTATAGGATGGTGTAGGATGGTAGAGGTTAAACTCACTAAACTAACATTTTTTTTAAAAACCTGAAAAAATAAAAGCTAACAGAAGGCGTGCTGTGATTGGCAGGAAGTTTACGACACGCAGGAGGAGAGCTGGAAGGAGAATGCTGAGTGTCCCTGGACCGCTGCCCGAGGAGACCCCCCCCCCCCCCCCCGCCCCCCTTCCAATCAATAAGCAATAATCAATGATCAATGAATGTGAGTCTGACATGTTGGTGGAAATAAACTGAAGGTTATTAATAAAACTGTGAGTCAGCTGCTCTCTGTCTCATTAAAGTTCACTTCATGTAAAATATTAGTTAGTGAAAGACCACACACACACACACACACACACACACACACACACACACACACACACACACACACACACACACACACACACACATACACACACACACACCTACACACACATACACACACACACACACACACACACACACACACACACACATACACACACACACACACACACACACACACACACACACACACACACACACACACTCACACTCACACACATACACAATCACACACAATCACACACACACACACACACACACACACACACACACACACACACACACACACACACACACACACACATACACACACATACACAATCACACACAATCACACACACACATACACACACACACACACACACACACACACACACACACACACACACACACACACACACACCTGAGTGTGTGAGTGTGTGAGGGAGTGAGTGAGGGAGTGAGTGAGTGAGTGAGGGAGGGAGTGAGATGGTATAGGATGGTACCAGGTACTATCCCTGATGAAGCAGCAGGTACTATCCCTGATGGAGCAGCAGGTACCAGATACTATCCCTGATGGAGGAGCAGCAGGTACCAGGTACTATCCCTGATGGAGGAGCAGCAGGTACCAGGTACTATCCCTGATGGAGCAGCAGGTACCAGGTACTATCCCTGATGGAGCAGCAGGTACCAGGTACTATCCCTGATGGAGCAGCAGGTACTATCCCTGATGGAGCAGCAGGTACCAGGTACTAACCCTGATGGAGCAGCAGGTACCAGGTACTATCCCTGATGGAGCAGCAGGTACCAGGTACTATCCCTGATGGAGGAGCAGCAGGTACCAGGTACTAACCCTGATGGAGCAGCAGGTACCAGGTACTATCCCTGATGGAGCAGCAGGTACCAGGTACTATCCCTGATGGAGCAGCAGGTACCAGATACTATCCCTGATGGAGGAGCAGCAGGTACCAGGTACTATCCCTGATGGAGGAGCAGCAGGTACCAGGTACTATCCCTGATGGAGCAGCAGGTACCAGGTACTATCCCTGATGGAGCAGCAGGTACCAGGTACTATCCCTGATGGAGCAGCAGGTACTATCCCTGATGGAGCAGCAGGTACCAGGTACTAACCCTGATGGAGCAGCAGGTACCAGGTACTATCCCTGATGGAGCAGCAGGTACCAGGTACTATCCCTGATGGAGCAGCAGGTACCAGGTACTAACCCTGATGGAGGAGCAGGTACCAGGTACTATCCCTGATGGAGGAGCAGCAGGTACCAGGTACTAACCCTGATGGAGGAGCAGGTACCAGGTACTATCCCTGATGGAGGAGCAGGTACCAGGTACTATCCCTGATGGAGGAGCAGCAGGTACCA
>NC_070596.1:33059586-33072086 GCF_027409825.1 Scomber japonicus | reverse complement strand
TGTGTGTGTGTGTGTCTGTGTGTGTGTGTGTGTGTGTGTGTGTGTGTCTGTGTGTCTGTGTGTGTGTGTGTGTGTGTGTGTGTGTGTGTGTGTGTGTGTGTGTGTGTGTGTGTGTAGGTGGGACATGATGGTGTTCTTCATGTGTCACTGTCTGGCCTGGTTTCTATCAGACTACATCCAGCTGACCGGAGTCCAGGTGAGTGATGTCATGTAGTGTCTCCATGACCTTTGACCTCTTCACTACATCACGCTCCATGTTTAAATTTAAAATGTGAAATAAACGTATGAATAACTTTAAACACATCCAGCATCAAATTTCTGCTTTTAATCCATTTAGAGAGAATATATTAGAGGATTATGGTAAAAATGTCTAAGTGGTGTAACCATAAAAACTTTGGAAGGGAGGGAGGAAGGACAGAAGGAAGGAAAGGAGGGAGGAAGGTAGGAAGGAATGAAAGAAGGAATGAAGGAAGGGAGGGAAGAAGGGAGGGAGGAAAGAAGGAAGGAAGAGAGCAAGAAAGGAAGGAATGAAGGGAGAGAGGGAAGAAGGAAGGAAGGGAGGGAGGGAGGAAGGTAGGAAAGAAGGAAGAGAGCAAGAAAGGGGGGAAGGAAGGGTGGAGGAGATGGAAGAAAAAAAGGAAGGAAGAAAGAGGGGGGAAGGAAGGAAGGAAAGGAAGGAAGGAAGGAAGGAAGGAAGATAGAATGAAGTCCACTTAAACACACTGTAGCTGATCACATATTTAATATCTATCATTCTTTTGTGGTTACACCATTTGACATGTTGTGGTTACACCATTTGACAGTCATGTGGTATCCTGACTAATAAAGGAGTATTAAGGTGTGTAGGTGATGCAGGCTGTCTCTGATTGGCTGCTGTTGATGACATCATCAGGGCGGGCCGCTGTGCTTCTCTAAGCTGGACTTCGCGGTGGCGTGGTTCATCAGGGAGTCGATGGCGGTGCAGATCTTCCTGTCGGCGCTGTGGGACCCGACCATCAGCTGGAGGACCGGCCGCTACCGGCTGCGCTGCGGCGGCACCGCGGAGGAGATCCTCGACGTCTAGTTACCGCGGCAACCGCCCGCACCTTCCTCTCCATCCTCCTCATCCTCGTCGTCCTCCCGTCAACGAACGGAGAGGATCGCAGAGAGACTCACGATGTTTCTGTTTTATATGAGAACAAGTGGTGTGTGTGTGTGTGTGTGTGTGTGTGTGTGTGTGTGTGTGTGTGTGTGTGTGTGTGTGTGTGTGTGTGTGTGTGTGTGTGTGTGTGTGTGTGTGTGTGTGACTATTTATGTTTCTTTTTTGGTGCTAAAACTAAACGATGCCAGAAGAAGGTCGGAGTGAGAGATCGCACTGAACCGTCGGATCTTTGATCGGAGCCGATAACTCCCGCCTCTCAGACAGGAATCAGCCAATCAGAGGAGAGGACTCACATGTCTCTGTGCTGATTGGCTGACGATGGGTTTTTTTTTCTGCTGGCTTCAAAATGTTTCATGTTTTTGTTTTTTTTTGTTTTTTGAATAAAATAAAAATAATAGTTAACGCTTAGCTTAGCTCGTTAGCTCATTAGCTCGTTAGCTTAACGAGCTCGTTGAGTCTGAGTGACAGCTGTCAATCAAACGGCAGCGGAGCGACGTCATCGTTCAGTTTCCTGTTTCAACGTTTTTCAGACGTTTTTTTTTTTCTTGATTTTTACGAGAAAAAAAAGCGTAAATAATTATAAAATAAATAATTTCTGATTTGCGTTAAAAGAAACTTTATTGACGTCGTTTATTTGAACAGAACAAATATTTTCTCCTGTTTGTGACGTTCAGTAAATTAATTAAACATTCAGATCCTGATGAAGACGACGATGAAGACGATGTCGCGTCGTCACATTCAGGAGGAAATATTTCTTCGTATTAAATGTACGAACAGTTTTGATTGTCGCAGCTTTAGCGTAAAAAACAAAAACATGAAAAGATTTCAGCCAATCAGGAGACGGCCCTCGTGAGGAGGCGGAGCTTGTGAAGAGGCGGAGCTCGTGAGGAGGCGGAGCTCGTGATTGGCTGATCTGTTTTTTTGTCTTTAAATAAATAAAAATTTAAAAAAAGGAAAAAAAAATATTTTATGGACGACAGAAAACGTTAAAACATTTCTTTTGTAATTTTTTCGTCTTTGACTAAAAATCATTAAACTGATTTTTTGTAAAATAAAAAAAATGAAATTAAAAATAAATCTTAAAAAAAAAACGAGATTTATTTTTTTTATTTTACAAAATCAGGAAAAAAAAAAAAAAAGAATGAGAAGATATTTATTACATTTCATGAGAAGACTGAACGTCTCGGTGAGTTAAAGCGTTGCCATGGAAACGCGCTGTTGTGTTTTTTTAAGTTTCCCCGACCAAGAAATAAAAAAAATAAAAAAGAATAAAAAGTAGTTTCAGTTTCAGCTCCGAAGTTATTCCAGTATTCAGACGCGGTCGACACATTTCAAACCAACCGTCACCCCTGACAACCGTCACCCCTAACGACCGTAACCCCTAACAACGGACCAAAACAGGAAACACTAAAACTAACCCGCCATTTCTGTGTGTGTGTGTGTGTGTTGCTTTACCGTTAGCTGTTAGCGTAGCTCAGTCGGGGGGGGGGGTGGTGTAGGGGGGTTTGGTTGATGACATCACCTTCCAGTCGGACGAACCCCCCCCCCCCCCCCCCCTCCTCCTTGTTGTCGTCAGATTTTGTTTATTGTTGTTTTTTTAATGATCTGCTGTAGTCTGCGAACCGACCAATCACAGGTGAGGATTGTGTCAACACAGGAACAATAAAGTTTTATTCATTCAAAGTCGAAGTTTGGAGTGGGCGTGGTTTGTCCTAGAGGGGCGGGGCTTGTTACAGAGGGGGCGTGGTCTTGTATGAACGGAGCACAGCCATTGGTCGTCAGGTGATTTGTTTTATTCAGTTAACAACTTCCTGTCTGACCTTTTCAAAATAAACACTGAAAAATTTGTTAATGGCAACACCTGTGAAGTAAGACCCTGGTCCAGGTCTAGTCCTAGACCCTGGTTCTGACTTTAGCTGCTGAAACCATCACAAGTCACATTATTTTAGGACCAGGATTATAACCTTCTCGAGTTAAGGGTTACGTCACTTTATGTCTTTTCTAAAGTCAGAGCTTCATGCCAGAGGTCTTAAAGACTGTAGGATGCTGCGCTCTTATTTTGTAAAGGACTGAACACACATGAAGAGTCACGGCACCGATCGGTCTGGAGGCTTTATGTGTCTCTAAGTTTATAACCTCTGAGAGTGATACGTAGTTATTCATTCTGAAGGTTTATTCATAATGACATTAGACTGGTTATTGATTCATTAGATTATAATTATTTGATTGAAGATAAAGGTTTCATGCTTTTATACTGAAGGTTTTAGAATATTTAGGGTTTGGCTCTAAACTCATGAAGGTAATGGATATGTTGTATGAAGCTATAAATAGTTGTGTCTCTCTCCCACAGGACTAAACGTCAGGGAACGTCTAAAAGATTTGAGATTAAGCTTTTAGAGAAAAACTAAATATTATTCCCAGTAAAAAGAAGAGTGATTCAATTCTTAACTCCTGGTTCCAAAGAGACCTTGAATCTTTATCCAGAGTAATGTGTCCTGCTTTCTCTGATACTTTCATTACATCAATGAACCAAACAAACTTCATCTGGAGGAATAAACATCTCTATATGAGTCTCTGACTGTTCTCTCAGCTCATGTTGGAGGTTATCCATGGATCGTTTGCTCGGTCACATGTCGACACAAATATTTTGAATTTTGTCTGAAATGCCGGATCGAATATAAAATTATAAAATTATAAACTCAGAGAGAAACGAGTGGTCATTAATTTTGAAGGGTCTTTTGTTATAAATAAAAGTCTGGTCCTGGTCCTGGTCAAAAAGTCAAACTGAACACAAACAGGAAGTGTAATCAGAGATCAGAGGTCAAACTGGGGGTCTGCAGCTTCCTGTTCAACGTAAACACCTCTTCAAAATAAAAGCATGTTTCTTTCACAAAAACACAAAAAAACAAACATTTTGAATTAAATATGTTTTTAATAGAAAAGAAGGCGGGACATCAGCTGAAGATCAACCAATCACTGCTCAGCTTGATACACACACACACACACACACAGATACGGTTACACACACGTTTAAATACACACACGCAGGTACGACGGGTGGGCGGGGCTTACAGTATAAATACATTCGTGATTATAAAACCCTCCCACGGGACGACGGTTACCATGACGATTATCCAACTACGTGAAAAAATCCTACAAAAACTCCGAAGAGACGGCGACCCGCCACCGAAACGCCACGTAAAAAAAAAAACAGCAGAAGAAGAAATAAGGCACAAAAACGACTCGGCCAATCAGACGACAGCGTGAGAGGCTCGTCATCAACATCCCATAATAACCCAAAACAACGTCGTAGAATCAGAAGGTCGTAAAAAATTTAAAATCACAAAAAAAGAAAAAAAATCGTAAAAAGAGAAAAAAAAAAAAATCTGATTTATTTTAAAGTTTAATTTTTTTTTTTGAAACTTTAATAAAAATAAAATTTAAACTCGATTTAAAATTAAAACGTTAAATTTGTGATTTTCGAGCATCGGCTGGACTCCGCTACCCATGATGCATCGCTGCCGTGCACTCTGCTCAGGAATGTGCTCTGTTGACCTCCGTAACCATGGCGACGACGGTGACCTCCGTAACCATGGCGACGACGACGTCAGAGTGTTTGTAGGCACAGAAAGCTCATTGGTCGCCGGGGTTCTCCCATTGGTCCGTTGGTTCTGACTGGGGGCCAATCAGAAGCCCTGAAGTGTTGGGGGGGGGGGGGGGGGGTGGTGGGGGGGCTCCAGGGGTCAAAGGTCAGGAGGGAAACAGAGGCCCCAACATGTTACTGTTGCTAGCAGGGGGGGGGGGGGGGGGTTAAAATGTTAATTTGTTGGTTTTATGTCACTGAAAGATCTGAAAATGTCAAATGGTGTAACTTTACTTATACATATATAAATATAAATATAAATATAAATACATATATAAATATAAATATATATCCAGTCAAGCCCGACATTATTCATACCTCTGGCACATTTTGGACTTTTTTTGACATGCCACTTTTTGTTCAAATGTCAAACATGACTGACAAATATTTTTTTTCCACACTGATGATCCTCTTTATATTGTCTTATTGTCTTCTGGGAGACGCCGGGGTCACCTCCGGTCAAAAAAACAACTTAAAGTTAAATTTTGACTTAAAGTAACTTTAAGTCAAAATTTGGTATAGGTATGAATAATTTCAGGCTTGACTGGATTTATATTTATATTTATATTTATATATGTAGATATATACATGTATATCTGTTGGGGAGCACAGAACCTTTAATAAATAATGAATTCATTATTAAAGGTTTTCTGGGTCTGGGGCCTGAAAGGTCAGAGGTCAGATGGACTTGGAGCAGGTCAGGGGTCAGAGGTCAGATGGTGGACTTGGAGCAGGTCAGAGGTCAGGGGTCAGAGGTCAGATGGACTTGGAGCAGGTCAGAGGTCAGGGGTCAGAGGTCAGATGGACTTGGAGCAGGTCAGAGGTCAGGGGTCAGAGGTCAGATGGACTTGGAGCAGGTCAGAGGTCAGATGGACTTGGAGCAGGTCAGGGGTCAGGGGTCAGAGGTCAGATGGTGGACTTGGAGAAGGAGACCCGGAGGTGCTGGTTGTGGTCCAGCTGTTGGTCGTGCAGAGCGATCAGAGCCTCGATGGCTTCCTCCACCGACGCCAGCTGCATCAGCGCCATCTTCCTGTCCTTCCTGTGACATCAGAGGAAGTGACATCATCAGACTCAGGGATTAAAACAGGAAACAGCTGTTAAACTTTGATAAGGTCTGTGTGACCTCGGTGGGGGGGGTTTTTATAATGTTAATAATTATCATCTGAGTAACCACTCAGATGATAATTATTAACATTATAAAAACTCAAGCTGAGGATTTATTGATCCGTTGCCTTGACGACGTCATCTCGTCTTTTATTATTCTAAACATGAAGCTTCTCTAATAATGAAATAAAGTTATTATAACATCTTTAATCTGTGCAGACTGAGCTGATGATGATGATGATGATGATGATGATGATGGTGATGATGATGATGATGATGATGATGATGATGATGATGGTGATGATGATGATGATGATGATGATGATGATGATGATGATTTTTAAAGTAAAACAGATTTTTTGGACTCACTGAAAGAACTTGAAGGCTTTGACGGTGAATCCAGCCGACGAGAACAAATCCTTCAGGACGTCGTCACCGACCGTCGAGCTGCAGCGAGACACGACACAAGAGCATTATGGGACAGCGTGGGACAGCGTGGGACAGTGTGGGACAGTGTGGGACAATTTGTGACATTGTGGGACAGTGTGGGACAGCGTGGGACAGTGTGGGACAGTGTGGGACAATTTGTGACATTGTGGGACAGCGTGGGACAGTGTGGGACAGCGTGGGACAGTGTGGGACAGCGTGGGACTTACGGGATGTTGGACAGGTGCAGCGTGGGACAGTGTGGGACAGTGTGGGACAGCGTGGGACAGTGTGGGACAGTGTGGGACAGCGTGGGACAGTGTGGGACAGCGTGGGACTTACGGGATGTTGGACAGGTGCAGCGTGGGACAGCGTGGGACCGTGTGGGACAGTGTGGGACAGCGTGGGACAGTGTGGGACTTACGGGATGTTGGACAGGTGCAGCGTGGGACAGCGTGGGACAGTGTGGGACAGTGTGGGACTTACGGGATGTTGGACAGGTGCAGCGTGGGACAGCGTGGGACAGCGTGGGACAGCGTGGGACAGCGTGGGACAGCGTGGGACTTACGGGATGTTGGACAGGTGCAGCGTGGGACAGCGTGGGACAGTGTGGGACAGCGTGGGACAGCGTGGGACAACGAGGGACAGCGTGGGACTTACGGGATGTTGGACAGGTGCAGCGTGGGACAGTGTGGGACAGTGTGGGACAGTGTGGGACAGTGTGGGACAGTGTGGGACTTACGGGATGTTGGACAGGTGCAGTGTGGGACAGTGTGGGACTTACGGGATGTTGGACAGGTGCAGTGTGGGACAGTGTGGGACAGTGTGGGACAGCGTGGGACAGTGTGGGACAGCGTGGGACTTACGGGATGTTGGACAGGTGCAGTGTGGGACAGTGTGGGACAGCGTGGGACAGTGTGGGACAGCGTGGGACAGCGTGGGACAGTGTGGGACAGCGAGGGACAGTGTGGGACAGCGTGGGACAGTGTGGGACAGTGTGGGACAGCGTGGGACTTACGGGATGTTGGACAGGTGCAGTGTGGGACAGTGTGGGACTTACGGGATGTTGGACAGGTGCAGTGTGGGACAGTGTGGGACAGCGTGGGACAGTGTGGGACAGCGAGGGACAGCGTGGGACAGTGTGGGACAGCGTGGGACAGTGTGGGACAGTGTGGGACAGCGTGGGACAGCGAGGGACTTACGGGATGTTGGACAGGTGCAGTGTGGGACAGCGTGGGACAGTGTGGGACAGCGTGGGACAGCGAGGGACTTACGGGATGTTGGACAGGTGCAGTGTGGGACAGTGTGGGACAGCGTGGGACAGTGTGGGACAGTGTGGGACAGTGTGGGACAGCGTGGGACAGTGTGGGACTTACGGGATGTTGGACAGGTGCAGCGTGGGACAGTGTGGGACAGTGTGGGACAGCGTGGGACTTACGGGATGTTGGACAGGTGCAGCGTGGGACAGCGTGGGACAGCGTGGGACAGTGTGGGACAGCGTGGGACAGCGTGGGACAGCGTGGGACAGTGTGGGACAGTGTGGGACAGCGTGGGACTTACGGGATGTTGGACAGGTGCAGTGTGGGACAGCGTGGGACAGTGTGGGACAGCGTGGGACAGTGTGGGACAGTGTGGGACAGCGTGGGACTTACGGGATGTTGGACAGGTGCAGCGTGGGACAGCGTGGGACAGCGTGGGACAGTGTGGGACAGCGTGGGACAGCGTGGGACAGCGTGGGACAGTGTGGGACAGCGTGGGACAGTGTGGGACTTACGGGATGTTGGACAGGTGCAGTGTGGGACAGCGTGGGACAGCGTGGGACTTACGGGATGTTGGACAGGTGCAGTGTGGGACAGCGTGGGACAGCGTGGGACTTACGGGATGTTGGACAGGTGCAGTGTGGGACAGCGTGGGACAGCGTGGGACAGTGTGGGACAGCGTGGGACAGTGTGGGACAGTGTGGGACAGCGAGGGACAGTGTGGGACAGCGAGGGACAGCGAGGGACAGCGTGGGACATCGTGGGACAGTGTGGGACAGTGTGGGACAGTGTGGGACAGCGTGGGACTTACGGGATGTTGGACAGGTGCAGTGTGGCAGACGGAGGGACAGCGTGGGACAGTGTGGGACATCGTGGGACAGTGTGGGACAGTGTGGGACAGCGTGGGACTTACGGGATGTTGGACAGGTGCAGCGTGGCAGACGGAGGGAAGATGTTGTTGAAGTTTTTGGATCCTGGTTTCTTGAAGCGATGAAGAGCAGAACCAGAGAAGTCTCGTGTGAGCGTCTGCTCGTCCTGCGCCGCCCCCCCCCGAGGAAGCTGCACCACCGGGTGTTTGGACAGCGTCACCCGGATCACGTTGCCATGGAGACGCTGGCCGTTCAGGTGACTCATCGCTGGGACGAGAACAACGTAAAAATAAAAAAATTTAAATGATTATTTATATATGGAATATAAATACATATAATAATAAATATAATATAAATATAATATAAATAAATATAATAATAAATAAATATAATAATAAATATAATAATAAATATAATATAAATAAATATAATATAAAAAAAATAAAATAATAATAAATATAATATAATAAATATAATATAATAAATATAATAATAAATATAATATAATAATAAATATAATATATGTAACATATTTAAAGGCCATTTAATAATAATAATAATAATAAATGTTAGACCTAGCTGAGCCTGCGTGCCGTCGCTCATCTGAACCAAAGCGTTCTCCTGTTTGTTGAAAAGGATTTTAACTCTCTGCACGTCTCCGTAGACTCCTGCAACACACAATATATTCAATATACACTGATATATATATATATATATATATATACACTCTATCACTGATGGGTTGGTCGGTCGGTTCCTCACCAAACAGGATGAAGAGGCATTGCGGCGTCACGCTCTGAAAAAGACAAAACTGTGTTAATAAAGTCATGTGATGAACTGCAGCGCTCTGATTGGTCGGCTGCTGTGTGAGCGTGACCTCTGACCTCAGGGTTCAGGTTGGACACCAGCAGCACCGAGTGTCCGGGGGGGGGGGCCACCTGCAGCGAGACGCGGGGGGGGGGGGACCAAGGAACCGGGAACAGCCGCCATCGACATTCCTGAGAGGAAAATATACAAACACAACTTTACTGTCAATGTTCCTCAATGTCTTTAAATGTTCCTCAATGTTCCTCAATGTCTCTAAATGTTCCTCAATGTTCCTCAATGTTCCTAAATGTTCGTCAATGTCTCTAAATGTTCCTCAATGTCTCTAAATGTTCGTCAATGTCTCTAAATGTTCCTCAATGTTTCTAAATGTTCCTCAATGTTCCTCAATGTCTCTAAATGTTCCTCAATGTCTCTAAATGTTCCTCAATGTTCCTCAATGTCTCTAAATGTTCCTCAATGTTCCTCAATGTTTCTAAATGTTCCTCAATGTCTCTAAATGTTCCTCAATGTTCCTCAATGTCTCTAAATGTTCCTCAATGTTCCTCAATGTTCCTCAATGTCTCTAAATGTTCTTCAATGTCTCTAAATGTTCCTCAATGTCTCTAAATGTTCTTCAATGTCTCTAAATGTTCCTCAATGTCTAAATGTTCCTCAATGTCTCTAAATGTTCCTCAATGTCTCTAAATGTTCTTCAATGTCTCTAAATGTTCCTCAATGTCTCTAAATGTTCTTCAATGTCTCTAAATGTTCCTCAATGTTTCTAAATGTTCCTCAATGTTTCTAAATGTTCCTCAATGTTCCTCAATGTCTCTAAATGTTCCTCAATGTTCCTCAATGTCTCTAAATGTTCCTCAATGTTCCTCAATGTTCCTCAATGTCTCTAAATGTTCCTCAATGTCTCTAAATGTTCCTCAATGTCTCTAAATGTTCTTCAATGTCTCTAAATGTTCCTCAATGTCTAAATGTTCCTCAATGTCTCTAAATGTTCCTCAATGTCTCTAAATGTTCTTCAATGTCTCTAAATGTTCCTCAATGTCTCTAAATGTTCTTCAATGTCTCTAAATGTTCCTCAATGTTTCTAAATGTTCCTCAATGTTTCTAAATGTTCCTCAATGTTCCTCAATGTCTCTAAATGTTCCTCAATGTTCCTCAATGTCTCTAAATGTTCCTCAATGTTCCTCAATGTTCCTCAATGTCTCTAAATGTTCCTCAATGTCTCTAAATGTCTCTAAATGTTCCTCAATGTCTCTAAATGTTCCTCAATGTTTCTAAATGTTCCTCAATGTCTTTAAATGTTCCTCAATGTTTCTAAATGTTCCTCAATGTCTCTAAATGTTCCTCAATGTCTTTAAATGTCTCTAAATGTTCCTAAATGTCTTTAAATGTTCCTCAATGTTCCTCAATGTCTCTAAATGTTCCTCAATGTTCCTCACTGTCTCTAAATGTTCCTCAATGTTCCTCAATGTCTTTAAATGTTCCTCAATGTTCCTCAATGTTTCTAAATGTTCCTCAATGTCTCTAAATGTTCCTCAATGTTCCTCAATGTCTTTAAATGTCTCTAAATGTTCCTAAATGTCTTTAAATGTTCCTCAATGTTCCTCAATGTTTCTAAATGTTCCTCAATGTTCCTCACTGTCTCTAAATGTTCCTCAATGTTCCTCACTGTCTCTAAATGTTCCTCAATGTCTCTAAATGTTCCTCAATGTTCCTACATGTTCCTCAATGTCTCTTAATGTTCCTCAATGTCTCTAAATGTTCCTCACTGTCTCTAAATGTTCCTCAATGTTCCTCAATGTCTCTTAATGTTCCTCAATGTCTCTAAATGTTCCTCAATGTTCCTCAATGTTCCTCAATGTCTCTAAATGTTCCTCAATGTCTCTAAATGTCTCTAAATGTTCCTCAATGTCTCTAAATGTTCGTCAATGTTCCTCAATGTCTCTAAATATTCCTCAATGTATCTCAATGTTCCTCAATGTCTCTAAATGTTCCTCAATGTCCCTCAATGTCTCTAAATGTTCCTCAATGTTCCTCAATGTCTCTCAATGTTCCTCAATGTCTCTAAATGTTCCTCAATGTTTCTAAATGTCTCTAAATGTTCCTCAATGTCTCTAAATGTTCCTCAATGTTTCTAAATGTCTCTAAATGTTCCTCAATGTTTCTAAATGTTCCTCAATGTTCCTCAATGTCTCTAAATGTTCCTCAATGTCTCTCAATGTTCCTCAATGTCCCTCAATGTCTCTAAATGTTCCTCAATGTCTCTAAATGTTCCTTAATGTCTCTCAATGTTCCTCAATGTTCCTCAATGTCTTTAAATGTTCGTCAATGTCTCTAAATGTCTCTAAATGTTCCTCAATGTCTCTAAATGTTCCTCAATGTCTCTTAATGTTCCTCAGTGTCTCTCAATGTTCCTCAATGTCTCTAAATGTTCCTCAATGTCTTTAAATGTTCCTAAATGTCTCTAAATGGTCGTCAATGTCTCTAAATGTTCCTCAATGTCTTTAAATGTTCCTAAATGTTTCTAAATGTTCCTCAATGTTTCCCAATGTTCCTCAATGTCTCTAAATGTTCCTCAATGTCTCTCAATGTCTCTAAATGTTCCTCAGTGTCTCTCAGTGTTCCTCAATGTCTCTAAATGTTCCTCAATGTCTCTAAATGTTCCTCAATGTCTCTCAATATTCCTCAATGTCTTTAAATGTTCCCCAATGTCTCTAAATGTTCCTCAATGTCTCTAAATGTTCCTCAATGTCTCTAAATGTTCCTCAATGTCTTTAAATGCTCCTCAATGTTCCTCAATGTTCCTCAATGTCTCTAAATGTCTCTAAATGTTTGTCAATGTTCCTCAATGTCTCTTAATGTTCCTCAATGTCTCTAAATGTTCATCAATGTTCCTCAATGTTCCTCAATGTCTCTAAATGTTCCTCAATGTCTCTAAATGTTCCTCAATGTCTCTAAATGTTCCTCAATGTCTCTTAATGTTCCTCAATGTCTCTAAATGTTCCTCAATGTCTCTCAATGTCTCTAAATGTTCCTCAATGTCTCTAAATGTTCCTCAATGTCTCTCAATGTCTCTAAATGTTCCTCAATGTCTCTAAATGTTCCTCAATGTTTCTAAATGTCTCTAAATGTTCGTCAATGTTCCTCAATGTTTCTAAATGTTCCTAAATGTTTCTAAATGTCTCTAAATGTTCGTCAATGTTCCTCAATGTTTCTAAATGTTCCTCAATGTCTCT
>NC_070596.1:33009586-33052086 GCF_027409825.1 Scomber japonicus | reverse complement strand
TACATCATAGTACTACTATACTACATCATAGTACTATTATACTACATCATAGTACTACTATACTACATCATACTACTATTATACTACATCATAGTACTATTATACTACATCATAGTACTATTATACTACATCATAGTACTACTATACTACATCATACTACTACTATACTACATCATAGTACTATTATACTACATCATAGTACTACTGTACTACATCATAGTACTATTATACTACATCATAGTACTATTATACTACATCATAGTACTATTATACTACATCATAGTACTACTATACTACATCATAGTACTATTATACTACATCATAGTACTACTATACTACATCATAGTACTACTGTACTACATCATAGTACTACTATACTACATCATAGTACTACTATACTACATCATAGTACTACTGTACTACATCATAGTACTACTGTACTACATCATACTACTATTATACTACATCATAGTACTATTATACTACATCATAGTACTACTATACTACATCATAGTACTATTATACTACATCATAGTACTACTATACTACATCATAGTACTATTATACTACATCATAGTACTATTATACTACATCATAGTACTACTATACTACATCATAGTACTACTATACTATATTATGTAGTATTGTATAATCTGTACTGTGTACACCCAGTTATCGCGAGATTTCAGTCGATCAGATCCCGCGACTGAATCGTCACTGTTCGCTCCCGACACCAAAACAAAACCGGAAAAAAACCGAAACACGCGACAAACGTCTCGCGGGGAGCGGGAAACGTGACGCAGAGAAAAGAAGAGAACGATCAGTGGCGGGAAAAGGTCCCGGTAACAAGTAAACAACAACAAACGGGAGGGGGGGCTCGCGCAGGTGCGGTTCAGTCACCAAGGAAACGCGAGGAGGGGGGTGGGGGGGGGGCGCGGCGGCGGGAAATGTTCGGTAATGGTTCGGGATCGGTTTCCCGCGCTCACCCGTCCATGGTCCGCGAGGAGGAAGAGGAGGAAGAAGCAGAGGAAGAGCTGGCCCGCGAGCCTCCCGCACAGCACCGCACCGACCACGCAGAACAACACGCTCACTTCCCGTTTGGTGACGTCACGGGAGAACATGGCGGCTCGCGGACACGCCTCAGATCAGCGGATCGATAATCAATAAATCAGCTGATCTGTGTTTGATCTGTTTTACATCAAAGGGAAGGAAAGGGTTGAAGACTTAAAGATGAATTTAATTTATTCAATAAACTGAAACTGTTTACTTTTATAAATAAAAAGACAAAACAAAGAGTTCAAAGAAAGGAAATAAAGAATGAATCAAATAAAAACAGCTGGATGTGAAACACGTTAATGAACACGTTGGTTTTTATGTATTTATTAATATTTCTGCTTGTCTTTTAAATATAATGTATATATATATATATATATATATATATATATATATATATATATATATGCTTCCAGTTTGAACCCAGAAGCCTGAACTGGTTTCTATATATAATTATTATAACATTAAAAACAGCTGATCTGACTCCATGTTGTGTGTGATGTCTTTAGTTTAGTTCTGCAGTGTATAAAAATAAAGAGAAAAAAAATTTGATATTTTGAATGAAATTACTCAAAACACTGTCAGATGAAGTCTTTTAAAAAGTGTAAAAATAGGTGTAGGATGGTGTAGGATGGTATAGGATGGTGGAGGATGGTATAGGATGGTGTAGGATGGTATAGGATGGTAGAGGATGGTGTAGGATGGTATAGGATGGTAGAGGATGGTGTAGGATGGTGTAGGATGGTATAGGATGGTAGAGGATGGTAGAGGATGGTAGAGGATAGTAGAGGATGGTATAGGATGGTAGAGGATAGTAGAGGATGGTAGAGGATAGTAGAGGATGGTAGAGGATGGTATAGGATAGTAGAGGATGGTATAGGATGGTAGAGGATGGTATAGGAAGGTATAGGATGGTATAGGATGGTAGAGGATGGTAGAGGATGGTAGAGGATGGTATAGGATGGTAGAGGATGGTATATGATGGTAGAGGATGGTATAGGATGGTATAGGATGGTGTAGGATGGTATAGGATGGTGTAGGATGGTAGAGGATGGTATAGGATGGTATAGGATGGTAGAGGATGGTATAGGATGGTGTAGGATGGTATAGGATGGTAGAGGATGGTAGAGGATGGTATAGGATGGTATAGGATGGTAGAGGATGGTAGAGGATGGTAGAGGATAGTAGAGGATGGTATAGGATGGTATAGGATGGTAGAGGATGGTATAGGATGGTGTAGGATGGTATAGGATGGTAGAGGATGGTATAGGATGGTATAGGATGGTAAAGGATGGTATAAGATGTCTAGGATGGCAGAGGATGGTGTAGGATGGTATAGGATGGTGTAGGATGGTATAGGATGGTATAAGATGTCTAGGATGGTGTAGGATGGTAGAGGATGGTATAGGATGGTAGAGGATGGTGTAGGATGGTAGAGGATGGTATAGGATGGTATAAGATGTCTAGGATGGCAGAGGATGGTGTAGGATGGTATAGGATGGTGTAGGATGGTATAGGATGGTATAAGATGTCTAGGATGGTGTAGGATGAATGTTTTATGAGATAAATGTTTAACAGAGAGCAGAATCAGCTGATCAGTGATTTCAGGTCGGAGTTGATCATCGTCCACTTCTGAGGATCTTTGTCTGTAAACCGGAAGTGAAGATGTATAGTGTTTCCGGTTGGCTGGAGCTTCTTAAACTGGGTGAAAGGTGAGGAAGGTGAGGAAGACTTCAGGCTGTCATTGTTCCGCTTCACCACCGACACACACACTCAGCCCCGAGAAGACCCGACCAGACCCGACCGGAACCGACCAGACCCGACCGGAACCGACCATGCTGCAGAACACCGGGTGAGTATTATAATTAACGTCCCGCTGCACACCGGGACCGGGACCGGCTGCGGCTCACACCGGGACTCTACGGTAACTGTATCGGTAACCGGGAGGAGGTTATGAACAGCTGCGGAGTTTAACTCTGAACTTCTGATGTTTGACTTTTATTTATTTATTTATTTATATATATATTTATATATTATATAAGTTTAAACCAGCGGGAAATAAAATCTGAAATAAACAGCTGTTTGTCTTTATTGTAGCTCAAATATTTAAAGTGTGTGTATTTGTGTGTGTTTGTGTCACTGTGTGTGTGTGTGTGTGTGTGTGTGTGCGTGCGTATGACACTGTGTGTGCCTCTGTGTGTGTGTATTTGTATTTGTGTGTGTGTGTATTTGTGTGTGTGTGTGTGTCTCTGTGTGTGTGTGTGTGTGTGTGACACTGTGTGTGTGTGTGACACTGTGTGTGTGTGTGACACTGTGTGTGTGTGTGACACTGTGTGTGTGTGTGTGTGACACTGTGTGTGTGTGTGTGTGTGTCTCTGTGTTTGTGTGTGTGTGTCTCTCTGTGTGTGTCTCTCTGTGTGTATTTGTGTGTGACACTGTGTATTTGTTTGTGTGTGTGTGTGTCTCTGTTTGTGTGTGTGTGTGTCTCTCTGTGTGTATTTGTGTGTGTGTATTTGTTTGTGTGTGTGTGTGTCTCAGTCTGTTTATGGTTTTATGTTTATTATTATTTTATATTTCAGCTGCTAGACTTTAACTTTTCTATCAGGCTTGATGTTAGCGTGCTAGCTAACTGTTTGCATGTGCTGCAGGAAGTTAGCTGGCTGCACGCTCTTCATCACTGGAGCTAGCCGCGGCATCGGGAAGGCCATCGCTCTGAAAGCTGCCAGAGATGGCGCTAACATCATCATCGCCGCCAAGACCGCCGAACCTCACCCCAAACTGCCGGGGACGATCTACAGCGCCGCGGAGGAGGGTGAGCTAACCGCTAACACACAGGAGCTAGCCGCTAACACACAGGAGCTAGCCGCTGACACACAGGAGCTAGCCGCTAACACATAGGAGCTAGCCGCTGACACACAGGAGCTAGCCGCTGACACACAGGAGCTAGCCGCTGACACACAGGAGCTAGCCGCTAACACACAGGAGCTAGCCCCTAACACACAGGAGCCAGCCGCTAACACACAGGAGCTAGCCGCTAACACAAAGTTAACGTGTTTATTCTCTGTATGTTCCTTACGTGTTCTCTACGTGTTCTCTACGTGTTCTCTACGTGTTCTCTGCGTGTTCCAGTGGAGGCGGCCGGTGGGAAGGCTCTGGCCTGCGTTGTTGATATCCGTGATGAGAAGCAGGTCGGAGACGCCGTTCAGAAAGCCGTCGACAAGTTCGGAGGTAACGAACACGTCTGAATATTAATGAGCTGATTCGTCCTCATTGGCCGTCACAGTCAGGTGACCCCGCCCTAGTAGTGACATCATCACAACGTCTGCTTCTGATTGGCAGGTATCGACATCCTGGTGAACAACGCCAGCGCCATCAACCTGACGGGAACTCTGGAGACGCCGATGAAGAAGGTCGACCTGATGCTGGGGATCAACCTGAGAGGAACATACATGACGTACGACACGCTACATACGCCACGCAACATACGACACGCAACATACGACACGCTACATACGACACGACACGCTACTTACGACACGCTACTTACGACACGCTACATACGCCATGCTACATACGACACGCAACTACGACACGCTACATACGACACGACACGCTACATACGACACACAACTTATGACACGCAATATACGACACGACACGCAACTTACGACACGTAACTTACGACACGACACGCAACACACGACACGCAACACACGACACGACACGCAGCATACGACACGCAGCATACGACACGCAACTTACGACACGCAACTTACGACACGACACGCAACTTATGACACGCAACTTACGACACGAAACGCAACTTACGACACGTAACGCAACTTATGACACGTAACTTACGACACGAAACTTACGACACGTTGCATACGACACGCAACATACGTCACGAAACTTACGACACACAACATACGACACGACACGCTACATATGACACGCAGCATACATCTTAATGAGCGTTAGTTAACGAGCCGCTGTGTTTCAGGTCTAAGATGGTGATTCCTCACCTGTTGAAGAGTCGCTCTCCTCACATCTTGAACCTTTCTCCTCCTCTCAACCTGAACCCCATCTGGTTCAAGAACCACACAGGTAACCATGGCAACCAGCTCCTCGCATGTCCCATCATGCACCTGAGCAGCGTTAACATGTATGTTTGTGTTTCCAGCGTACACGATGGCCAAGTACGGCATGTCCATGTGTGTCCTGGGAATGGCCGAAGAGTTCAGAGGTCAAATAGCCGTCAACGCGCTCTGGCCCAAAACAGGTCAGTGGCTAACAGCTAGCATGCTAACATGTATGACCTGTGGATGGAAGCTAACTACAGTTAGCATGCTAACATGTATGAAGCTAACCGATCATGTGACCCGCAGCGATCCAGACGGCGGCCATGGACATGCTAGGCGGCTCAGACGTAGGTAAGCAGTGCCGCACCGCTGACATCATGGCGGACGCCGCCTACGCCATCCTGTCCCAACCCAAAGACTTCACGGGTCACTTCGTGGTGGACGAGGACATCCTGAGGCGGGAGGGCATCCAAGACTTCGAGCAGTACGCCGTCCAACCGGGTGAGAGCACGATGCTAACCTGCTAACATACGCTAGCATGGCTAGTCCTCATGCAGCATCATGTGATCTTCATGCTGGTCTCTGATTGGTTGACAGGTCACCCGCTGCTGCCAGACTTCTTCCTCGATGAGGCTCCAGAAAACCTGGCGAAGCAGATGGAGCAACACGGTGAGCTCTGATTATACTGCAAATAATACTACAAGTACTGCAATTAATACTACAAGTACTGCAAATAATACTACTGCAAGTACTACTAGTACAGATAGTACTGCAGATATTAGGGTTCTATAATAATGAGTACTAATACTGTGATTAAACTAGTATTGCTGATGTGTATTTAGCGCTCCCTGGTGTCCACTCAAAGAACTGTTTGTGTCTCTTGGTTGCTAGGGGCAACCCCAGCCTTTAAACCACCTTCATCATCATCATCGGCCTCCAGTGGACCAATAGAAAACACGTTTGATGTCATCAGAAGTGTCATCAACGAGGACGTCGTCAAGTCCACACAGGGCATCTATCAGTTTGACCTATCAGGTAACACTAGCACACGTCCATATAAGGACATCCTGTGGGCGTGTCTTTAACCTGAACCTGTCTGTGTCCATATAAGGACGTCCTGTGGGCGTGTCTTTAACTGAACCTGTCTGTGTCCATATAAGGACGTCCTGTGGGCGTTTCTTTAACCTGAACCTGTCTGTGTCCATATAAGGACGTCCTGTGGGCGTGTCTTTAACTGAACCTGTCTGTGTCCATATAAGGACGTCCTGTGGGCGTGTCTTTAACCTGAACCTGTCTGTGTCCATATAAGGACGTCCTGTGGGCGTGTCTTTAACCTGAACCTGTCTGTGTCCATATAAGGACGTCCTGTGGGCGTGTCTTTAACCTGAACCTGTCTGTGTCCATATAAGGACGTCCTGTGGGCGTGTCTTTAACCTGAACCTGTCTGTGTCCATATAAGGAGAACATGAGGGCGTTTGGTTCCTGGACTTGAAGAGCGGTGCTGGCAGTGCGGGGCAGGGTGAGCCGCCCGTCAAGGCTGATGTTGTCATGAAGATGGACTCCGGCGACTTTAGCAAGATGTTTGCAGGTAAGCTGTCACCATGGTAACCACGAAAGAGACAAACCACCGTGCAGATACTATTACTGCAAATATTACTACTACTGTAAATACTACTACTGCAAGTACTACTACTGTAAATACTACTACTACGATGGTGATGTTTCCATGGTAACAGCCGTGTTTGTCTGCGTGTTTAGGGAAGCTGAAGCCCACCATGGCGTTCATGTCGGGGAAACTGAAGATCAAAGGAGACATGACGCTCGCCATCAAGCTGGAGAAGCTGATGGGCCGCATGAGTAAGCTGTGAGCCTGAAGCTAAGCCCCGCCCACCAAGCCCCGCCCACATACCTCAACACCCATTCAGGCCTCGCCCACCGGTCTACAGGCCCCGCCCACCGGGCTACAGGCCCCGCCCACCGGTCTACAGGCCCCGCCTTAACGCTGAAGCTGTACATGTTGCCTTTACAATAAAACCACATTGATAATAAAGTTGAGATTGTGTGATGTCATCAGGTGTTTCTATAGCGACCGCCTGCTGGCACTGATGCTAAGCTAGCTGAAGCTAACGAAGCTAACACCAGCTGTTAGAACAACATCTGTTTTAACAAGAGTTAAATTAAAACATTCTTTATATTTCAGCTTTATATTAATATTTATCTTCTACTTCAGCCTCTCCTCCTCTGCTCCTCCTCTCTTCCTTTCCTCTCCTCCTTTCCTCTGCTCCTTTCCTCTCCTCCTCCTCCAGCAGGAGTCCCTCAGCATGTGGAGGTTTAGAGTATGGAGCTCATTATGATCATAGTATTAATAATTAATAATTATTATATGAACACTAATCCATAATTACAGCTGCACAGATCATTGATGTCTGATTGACAGCTTGGGGGGGGGGGGGGGGGGGGGGTTGAAATAATAAATGAATTAAAAACAGTGCAGAGTGAACTTTTCATTTATTGCAGTTTTGTTGTTTGTTTCAGTTTGAAATGTAGTGACATAAATGACCTGTTACCTCTAACTGTACTACAGTACAGTACTAGTACCTCTAACTGTACTACAGTATTTTCCAGATGTAAATATAAAACATGAATTGAAACTTCACTGAAACCTTTTCAACATAAAGAGCAGCTGCTACAAGTCACGTGACCAATCTAATTAATATATTAACCTGTGCACGCGCCAGCTGATCTGATCCATGAACGCGCAATCATCGATCACAATCACACGTGCGGCTGATTGAACTTCCGGTTGCACTGGTCCAATCAGCGGGCAGCTTGGGGCTCCAGGTGTGTTTTTAAGGCTCCGGAGCAGCGGCAGCTCCATCAGCCTCCAGCCGCTCTTCGGTCGTTCCCCGCAGGCAGAGACGAGAGAAACGGGCCGGACCATGTCTGCGGCTCCCGGACGGATGATGATGGCCTGGGTTTGGCTCAGCTTGGTGACTCTAGCCCGGCTCAACACGGGGGGAACCCACCGGGACGCGGACGGACGTGTGACCGGCCTGGAGGCGCTGCTCTCGGACTCTGAGCCGCCGGTGGAGACCAGGAGCGGCGGAAGCTTCTTTCCGGTGCCGGTGTGGAAGTTGTTAAAAGGTGAGAACACACCTGAGACACGTGACGCTCATCACTGACCCACAGACACAACTCACTGTCTCATCATACTAACACTAAAATAAAGCAGTTAGAAACACGAGTTAATTAAACCTGACTCACTGTCACTAAAAGTATTTATCATATAATATTAAAGCAGTTTATTTCCGGTAGTGTTGAGACCTGCTGTGTGAACGGCCTTGAGATGACTTGTTGTCTGGTGCTATATAAAGATTGATTTCTGTAACTCAGCAGTGTTTACTGACACTTTGAATATTAAACAGCTGATCTGGAGTAGAAGTATAAACTAATAACTGCAGTCAATGTTTCCTGAGTGTAGAAGCTGCTCATAAAACTGATCATGTATGAATCAGATTACCTTCAGGCTGACCTGTCTGTGTTTCAGGGCGTGATGATGATGATGATGATGGTGACTGTGGAGGAGATGAAGATTTCAGCCGGCCACGTTTTCTCTGCAGCAACAGTTCGCTCTCTGTTCGCTTCTCGCTCATCAGACACTCTGACCTGCGTCTGCTGGGTGAGTTTGATTCGTCCGCCTGCTGCAGCTCGTCACTGGTAACCTGACGTGTTGAAGCCATTTTCACCCAAACTTAAAGTTAATCTAACCTCACATACTGCTAATATTCAGACTCATTAGTCTACAACAGTCTCATATTCATAAATCAGTCAATGTTTAATCTCACAGGAAAGACTTCAGAACATTTTATACAATATGATGAAAGATGCATTTTATTTCCATATCTGAGTCACACTGGGAGAAGTCCACTATAAGAAATGCTGTTAAATGCAAAATGGGTCAAATTAGACCCTGAACACCATGTAAGGGTTGAGTCATCTCTTTTGGCTGTTTCATTCACATGATTGATGTGTTTGGTCTTTCTATCATTAAACATACTGAGGTTAAACTGCTTTACCTAAAACCAGCAGAAGCATCCTGATCAGTCTGAAGCTGGACTGGATGAAACTAGTGTAGTATTGAAGCATCCTCAGGTTGAAGCTCTGAGTGAGCACCAGTCCTGAACTGTTCAGACATGTTTCATATTGTCTGAAGGCTGCAGGTATGAAATGTTTCATGTTTTAAAGCAGAGCTGTAAAAACATCTTTCTCCCAGCGAGCTCTGATCATTTCATCTCTTCACAGACGGGAAGAAGTTGTCGACGTTGCCGGACGGCTGTCGTGGTTCTGCTCGTACCGTCGGGCCGTGGCTGCAGCTGGAGCTCCCCTATACCGGCTGCCACACGGCATCATGGGTAAATATCATGAGGCCATGGCTTCAGTTTAATTTAATGCTATAAAGTCCATTAGGATAAATGGAACAGCCAATCAGGTCTCATGCTATGGAAACATGAGGAAACCCTGCAGAGGTTCTCTCAGGAACTCAAAGACCCAGTCAAACATGTTTAAATGAAGTATTTTGAGTTCATGTTGAATGAACTTCCAGGTTCATGTACTTGAATCTTAACTTGTGTACAGAAACATTAATGTAGACATCTCTCCTCCCTCCAGATTTCAACCGGTGCACGGTCTCATCAGTTGAAGGTGCGTTACTTTGACCATCTGCTGCAGGCGAATGTGACCGGAGCAGCTTCCTGTACGAGTCCTGCAGCGTCGCTCCAACCGGAGCCACCGCTGGTCAAGTGCAGGACAACAGATGTCACTGTGAAACTGCCTCTGGGGGCGACACTGAGGAGGGTGAAGTCTCTGGGTCAGGATGGAGTCGTTGGGACAGCGCTCACAGTGTCTTCCTTAGGCGCAGTAACGGTGCAGATCTCAACACCAGAGAATACGGTGAGTAAGGTCCTAAAACATGATCAGTGTCCATGTTGGGTGAGAGCTAATCAATGAATCTCTTGCAGGATTCTGTGTTGGAAATGGTTTACTGCGACTCAGATGGGGAAATGTCAACAATGCTGGCGGCTTGTTTCAGAGCAGAAACACAAAGTGGGCTGGCTCAGCGCCCAAGAGCCTATTCAGAGTCTGACTACCGGTGGGAGCTGTTGAAGCAGTGGGAGTTGGCGAACTCTCCAACAGAGGAGGAGCCAGGGGACGACGTAAGCACTGAAGCGGAGAACCCGGGGGACGATGAGGCGGAGACGACCGAGAGTCCATCTGAAGGCACAACCGTCACAGCACCTGTAACCATCCAGGCAACTTACTCTGATTCAGAGATCTTTGAAGAGTGGGGATATGATGACATACCAGATGGACCGTTCACTGGGGACCCAACAGCTCTTCCTCCGACTACTGTCAGTACAACCCCCACGACTACAACTAGTACCACGACTACTGCCAGTACCACCCCCACGACTACTGCCAGTACCACCCCCACAACTACCACCAGTACCACCCCCACAACTACAACTAGTACCACAACTACCACCAGTACCACCCCCACAACTACAACTAGTACCACGACTACCACCCTCGCGACTACAGCATCTACAGCCAGTACCACCCTCGCGACTACAGCATCTACAGGCAGTACCACCCTCGCAACTACAGCATCTACAGGCAGTACCACCCTCGCAACTACAGCATCTACAGGCAGTACCACCCTCGCAACTACAGCATCTACAGCCAGTACCACCCCCACGACTACAGCCAGTACCACCCCCACGACTATAGGCAGTACCACCCCCACAACTACAGCCAGTACCACCCACACGACTATAGCCCTGACGACCACAACGAGCCCGGCCACGACCAGCGCTGCCCTGACGACCACCCCAACCACCACGACAAGCCCAGCAACCACCACAACCAGCACCGCCGCAACCACCACAACCAGCACCACCACGACGAGCCCAGCGACCACGACGAGCCCAGCTACAACCACCACGAGCCCGACCACCGCGAGCCCGGCTACGACCAGCGCCGCCCTGACGACCACCACGAGCCCGGCTACGACCAGCGCCGCCCCGACGACCACCACGAGCCCGGCTACGACCAGCGCCGCCCCGACGACCACCACGAGCCCGGCTACGACCAGCGCCGCCCCGACGACCACCACGAGCCCGGCTACGACCAGCGCCGCCCCGACGACCACCACGAGCCCGGCTACGACCAGCGCCGCCCCGACGACCACCACGAGCCCGGCTACGACCAGCGCCGCCCCGACGACCACCACGAGCCCGGCTACGACCAGCGCCGCCCCGACGACCACCACGAGCCCGGCTACGACCAGCGCCGCCCCGACGACCACCACGAGCCCGGCTACGACCAGCGCCGCCCCGACGACCACCACGAGCCCGGCTACGACCAGCAGTGCTCCGACCACAACTTAGAAAAGCAATCCCTCCACTCTCTCACCCCCCCCCCCCTCCCTCCTCACTCTTGTTTGAAATAAAATCTTTATCACGTGACATCTGGTCTGTCTTGTGTGAAATGGATGGGTCATACTGGTTTTTACATGCAAAACATATTTTTCCAGAAAAGAGCAATCAGTCTTCTAGCTTGAAGCCTTCAATCAATGCTGCTTGTTTAGAATTGAAACCATGTGTTTCAGGGTGTACCAGGATACAGAGTTTGGCTTGCAGGGGAACATACTGACCCACCATCTGTGAAATGCTCCATCACGCTGCCAAAATGATTGTACTCTTGAGCAGTCCCAAACACAATGGCACAGTACTTTTCTCCTCTAAACACTTACAACAAATATCTGGAATATTAGGACGGATTTTATTCTATTTTACTGGGGTGATATGAGTTAGCATTAGCCGTTTATATTCGTGCAATTTCAACCTTGTATTTTGCTGTGCCACTTCCCAGTCTTCAAGTATATCCTCCACAATATTGACTTTCCATGCTTCTAATCTGTCTTTGGATGATTCCTTTTCATGAGATATTAAAGATACTAGACCCCTTTTAGTCAGATTTGTCAAAGGTGGCTCAGACATTAGGTTTTCATTTTTTGAGATAAAATGTTTGAGTTGAAAATGTGTTAGTATATCATGCTCCTTACATGTTTGCCATTTCTGTACAGGTTCCCTACACATTGCACACCTTTGGTTGCCCAAAGCTTGAAACCACCATCACCTCTACCTGGCGTTGAATCATAGCAAAAACGAGATAAAGCAGGGATGTCTCGAACATGCTGGTGTACATGATACCAAATGTCAGACATTTTTAAGAAAAGGATTCTTTGTCTTTTGTTTTTCAATGTTTTAAGATCTGCTGAATATAGATACAGCTTGAGGGGCAGTTCTGATCAGGCGGGGAGTTCCTGTCCTCTGAAAAGAAGCCAACGCTGAAGTAACTTAGAGCTGCATTCTATCAAAAGGCCACCAGGGGGCGACCATCTCTATACAAGTCAATGGAGAATTCACCAACTTCTCACTTGATTTCTAACCTCAGTAAACGTTTTCAAAATGTGTTTATGGTCTCAATCGCTAGTTTAAAGCCTTCTTCAATGCAGTATGATGTTCATTTGGGACATTTTGGCCTCCCTGATTTTATATGTGACGATAAAGCAGGGTATGCATTAGGGCGTGGCTACGTCCTGATTGACAGGTTGATTGACCAATGTCCTTGAGAACCAGCCCTCGCAACCAATCACAGCCTCCCCGCTCCGCCGTTGGTCCCGCCTCATGCCCATATAAGTAGAATCCCTGTTTTTATTTTTCCCAGCATGCACCTGAAATGTTCAAGATGGCCGCTGCCTAGATTAGATACTATTGGCTTCCGAGCAGCAGTCCACAAACCAATGGGTGACGTCACGGATGTTACGTCCATTTCTTATATACAGTCTATGGTTCTGATGTAGTTGTTTGCTCAATATTTACCCAAGCTGGAAAAATATCTGAGCTAAAATAAAACAAATGTAATCGAGCAGACCAGTGATACCACCACTGCAGATTTGGAAGACGAAGGCCACCTCTCTCATACGGCAGGTAGAGCAACTTCAACGGCAGCCTAGCTTTTTTTATTGTTCCAAATAAATTTAGCAAGAACGTTAATTTGATCAAAAAACACTTAGGAAGTGGGATTGATTGAAAAGGTACAGGAATTTTGGCAGTATATCCATTTTTATTATATTAACCCGATCATTGAAATTGGCGTCACTGTCAAGCGGTTTAATGTATTTATGTTTTCTGTTCAATAGTTTTCAGGTTTAATTTTAACACCTAAATAAGTAAAACCATTTTTTGCATTCGTAAACGGTGTCTTTATAGTTGGTGTCAGGCGTTATTATTATAATAGTGATGACTTAGAGAAATTTATTTTATATCCAAAGAACTAGATTAGGAATACTACTCTTAAGCCTGGTCAGAAAAAGGATGACGTCATCGGCATACGAAGATATCCTATGTTCTTGTTCGCCTACCTGGACGCCCGCGAGGCCATCATCGGCTCTGACAGACATAGCGAGAGCTTCAAAGTTAAAGTCAGCTTTACTGTCAACTCAGTCACATGTACTACAAAAGGAATCGAGAAGACGTTTCTCACTATCCCACGATGAAAACAGATCAAGTGCACAGGCACATCAGATAAGACATGGACACTTCCTAATACTACAAAGTAAAAATTTGAAGTGCAAAAAAGATAAACAATAAAATTTAAAAAACTACCATATATATATATATATACCTGTATAAGTTAAGTTGTAACAGTGCAAAACAAGTTCAGCAGGTGGTTGTTGTCTTTGCACCACGTGGTCAGAAGCTTGACCTCCTTCCTGTAGTGGGTCTCGTTGTTCTTGGTGATGAGACCCACCAGAGTTGTATCATCCACAAACTTCAGCATGTGATTGGTGCTGTAGGTTGGTGTGCAGTCATGAGTCCGCAGGGTGAAGAGCAGGGACTGAGCACACAGCCTTGGGGGGGCCCTGTGCTGAGTGTGATGCTGCTCGAGGTGTTGTTGCCGACTCGTAATGCTTGTGGCCTCTCACTGAGGGAGTCCAGCAGCCAGTTGCAAAGGGAGGTGTTGAGCCCCAGCTGGTCCAGTTTACAGATGAGTAGTTGTGGGATTATGGTGTTGAATGCTGAACTGATGTCTATGAACAGCATTCTCACATATGAGTCTGTTGTGTCCAGGTGGGTGAGGGCTGGGTGGAGAGCAGAGCAGATTGCATCCTCTGGTATGCAAACTGAAAGGGGTCCAGGCTGGGGGGGGGGGGGGGGGGTGGACTTGATGTGTGACATGACTAGCTGTTCAAGGCACTTCATGATGATGGGGGTCAGAGCCACAGGGCGATAGTCATTGAAGCAGGATGGAGCAGCAGGCACACGGCCTGACATGTTGTCTGGGCCTGTTGCTTTGCGGGGGCTGATAGTGGAGAGTGTCCTCTTCACACTGGCAGCAGAGAGGCACAGAGCCTGATCATTGGGGGGGGGGATTTTATTTATTTTTGCAAAGAAGCTGTTGAGGTTGTTGAGCAGAGAGATGTTGTCGTCGCAGATCTGTGGCGCGGGCTTGTAGTCCGTGATGGTCTGAATGATCTGCCACAGGCGTGTCTCTGCTGTCTTTGAAGTGGCAGGTTCTCTTTTTGGTGTAGTCCTGTTTTGCTTTCCTGATGCCACGGGACAGGTTGGCTCTGAGGGCGTTGTCTCTGGCCCTTAGCAGCCGATGGACATCCCCCGTCAGCCATAGCTTCTGGTTAGCCCGAGTGAAGATGGTCTTTGTGTGGGTCACATCATCCACGCACTTACTGATGTAAGAGGTAACAGTGTCTGTGTGGGTGTTGTACGTGGGTGCTTGTTTGTTTCCCAGTCTGTTGTTGTCCTGAAGAGCAGAGGTGGCCCCCTCTGGCCACACATGTACCGGTTTCCGAACCGGTTTGGTGACTTTTACTCTCGGCCTGTATGCTTGCATTAGCATAACAGTAAAGTTTTCAGAGAGTCCAACGTGGGGGGGGGGGGGGGGGGGGGGGGCTTGTAAGCTTTGTAAGTGTAAACCAGATCCAGTGTTTTTCTCTCTTGATGGGAAATGTACATGCTGGTAGAGTTTTGGGAGGACAGTCTTCAGATCAGCATGATTAAAATCTCCAGCGAGGATGGTGAATCCATCTGGGTGTGCTGTCTGTTGTTCACTGATGGCCTGATACAGTTCACAAAGTGCCACATTCCTGTCACTGCTGTTGGAGGTTGAAGGGATGTATACAGCAACTAGCAAAATCGCAGTAAACTCCATCGGCAGGACGGATGCTAAAGTGAATAGCATCGGTGATAGTGGACAGCATTGTCGGGTTGAACGCTGTAAGTTGAACAGTTTTGAGACACTATTGCCCAAAATCTCTGCTACTGGGTTTGTATAGAGAACATGAATCCATCTAAGGAGTCTCTCTCCAAATCTGAATCGTGGTAGCAATTTAAAAAGATAGCACCATTCTGTTCTGTCAAATGTCTGTTGGGCGTCTAATGGCAGTACCGCTCTTTATCACCAGCTCTTTCATTAAGGACTCTTCTGATGTTATGGAAACCTCTTCTTGCTAGCATTTTACAAAGTCTTTTAGTGTCACTACACATCAGACTGATTGGCCTAAATGAAGAGCACTCTGGATGGTCTGTCTGGTTTTTGGATGAGGGTTATCATGGCTTGTCTCATAGTGGGTGGAAGAGTTCCTTCCTGGAAGCATTCTTTAAACATATTTAGAAGTGGCTCTACCAATTTAGTTTTAAATGTTTTATAATATTCTATAGGCAACCCATCAGGTGCCTTAACACTATTCATACTTTCTCCTCGGCTGTCATATATTCTGAAATGGACTGCAGGACTGTTATATCCCACATTTGACTGTAGAGGGCAGAAAACCCCAGGGACTTTTTAGTGCATTGTTTCTCAAAGTTTTCTCAAGTTTTTCCAGGTTTAGCCTCATTTATTAATTAAAATGTGTTTTTTTTGCAAATTACTGGATGTAGACCCGTGGTTCTCAACCTTTCTTCAGTGATGTACCCCCTGTGACGCTGTGTCATCCGTGTCTGATTTTGTAACTAACCCTAACCCTAACCCTATTTTAGGATTATAATAAAGATATGTTTTTGATAAATAAACGTCATTTTAAAGGATTTTTGAATTGATGCTATTTTTAATGTATATATATATCTTTAAAAATCTCATGTACCCCCTGGAGTGCCTTCAAGTACCCCCATTTGAGAACCACTGATGTAGACCAATACATGTAGAGATGCAACCTGGTCATTAAAATCATTACAAACCGGATTTATTTCTGTTTTTTCTGTTCGGCAGCCCTCAGTCCACTTTTGGGTTCCTAAACTGACCTCAGCTATCAAACTTTTGAGAACTCCTGGTCCAGCGGGTCTGTTGTTAGGGTCCCTGGTGGTGCTCTAGCGGGTCTGTTGTTAGGGTCCCTGGCGGTGCTCTAGCGGGTCTGTTGTTAGGGTCCCTGGCGGTGCTCTAGCGGGTCTGCTGTTAGGGTCCCTGGTGGTGCTCTAGCGGGTCTGTTGTTAGGGTCCCTGGCGGTGCTCTAGCGGGTCTGTTGTTAGGGTCCCTGGCGGTGCTCTAGCGGGTCTGTTGTTAGGGTCCCTGGCGGTGCTCTAGTGGGTCTGCTGTTAGGCTCCCTGGCGGTGCTCTAGCGGGTCTGTTGTTAGGGTCCCTGGCGGTGCTCTAGCGGGTCTGTTGTTAGGGTCCCTGGCGGTGCTCTAGCGGGTCTGCTGTTAGGGTCCCTGGCGGTGCTCTAGCGGGTCTGTTGTTGGGGTCCCTGGCGGTGCTCTAGCGGGTCTGTTGTTAGGGTCCCTGGCGGTGCTCTAGCGGGTCTGCTGTTAGGGTCCCTGGCGGTGCTCTAGCGGGTCTGTTGTTAGGGTCCCTGGCGGTGCTGTAGCGGGTCTGTTGTTAGGGTCCCTGGCGGTGCTCTAGCGGGTCTGTTGTTAGGGTCCCTGGCGGTGCTCTAGCGGGTCTGTTGTTAGGGTCCCTGGCGGTGCTCTAGCGGGTCTGTTGTTAGGGTCCCTGGCGGTGCTCTAGCGGGTCTGTTGTTAGGGTCCCTGGCGGTGCTCTAGCGGGTCTGTTGTTGGGGTCCCTGGCGGTGTCCTAATACTATTTAGTGCTCGGTCAGTTTGCTGTTTTTTTATTCTCCAGACTTAAAAGTTTTCCAGCCTTCTCTCCTTGATCACGGTAGCCTTGTTTCAACCACATTAAACTTTTGGCGCTTTCATCTGCGGACATTTTATTATATTTAGCTCTCAATATAATCAATTCCTTTTGTTTTACAGGATCATTTTTTGCATAGAGGTCTTTTGTCAATATTTTGATTTGATTTTCCAAATTTTCCATTTTATAGTGTTTTGTTTTATAGCTGGTGTAACTAATAATCTCTCCCCTGATGAATGCCTTAAATGCCTCCCATCTGATACAAGCACTAGTTTCATCGGTATTTAGTGCAAAGAAGTTGTTAATTTTAGAGCCATCAGTATCAACGAAAGCTCGGTCTTGCAGGCATCTCACCTGGAACCTCCAATTAGGTGGGCTATGGACAACTTTGTCAATTGGATTTTGAGTGATACAGCAGCATGGTCACTTATCACGATACCATTATACCAACATTCGCTAACCTTGGGTAAGAGTTCCCTGGAAGTAGTCGATGCAGAGATGTGATTGTGTTCTCTCCAAACATCCACTAGATTAAGGTCCTCTATAAACTGTTTCAGTAATTCTCTAGTTTGAGTTTTACCCGTGTCACGGCCTGTTAACGATCTATTGTTGGATTTAAAGCACAACTGAACTGAAGTCCCCTCCTAAAATAAAAAATCTGTTGTTGGTAGACAAGTCAAGAAAGATATTCCTAAAGAAACTGGGGTCATCCTCACTGGGACCATAATCACTCACTAGGTTTCATGTCATTGATAAGATATCGCATTGGACGATTATGTATCTTCCACCTGGATCTTGAACAGTTTTAACGATCTGTAATGGTCCAGTGAATAAGGATAAGCATAATTATTATAACATCCATATATTACTTGGCCAGGTCATCTGCTCTGTACGCACTTTAAGTCTGCAACTGTCAGGTGTTTAGATGTCTAATCCTCATAACTTGTTTTAATTTTGTTATTTTCTGAAGCCCCCTGACATTTTTATGTTAGAAGAGTTAGTTATGATAGATACTTTTTTTTTTTACAAAAAAGAGAAAAAAGAGGCTGCTGCAAAAACAAACAAACATACACACACATACCTGGGCCCTGTCCCATGAAGCAGGATTACCAAATAAGCCAGGCTTATTTCGTTAGTCTGGCTCATTTTCCAGCAGATTCGGTTCCATAAAGCTCAGCGTAGTTAAAGCTCAGTTACCATGGCAACGTATTCTGCAGACTAACCCGGACCAGACCAGGCTAACGGTCAGGATTAGCCCGAGTTCTTGCTTAGTCTGAAAGAAAAGAGATGATTTAATATATTATGTGGCTTTATTAATCACCATCATTTAAAAAGAAAATCAGTTCAAATGAAGTCGACTTAATAATAATAATAATTATTATTATTATACAGCTTTGGATTCAGTTAATGTGACACTGAGAGGATCATATGGGAGAGGGGTCTGGGTTTGAGGAGGGGGTCTGATGCTTTAGAGTCAATGAGGAAACCTTCTGTGTTACTGACTCACTGACAGTCAGTAACACAGAAGCGTTGACGGGTTACAGCCCCCAGCTCCTCAGTGTTACTGACTCTAAGACTTCACTGTGAATGAGGTGTAACAATGATGTGGAGTCTTACTTTCACTGTCTGGCAGAGTCCTCTCACATCCAAACCCTGCAGAGAATAAAGACAAGCTGCTACAAGTCAACAACGTGTTGTATTTTAAAAGCTTGTTATATTTTCCATTGAGTCGAATCTGCATCTGAAAAGTAACTAAAGCTGTTAAATAAACTAGTACCTCTAACTGTACTAGTACCTCTAACAGTACTACAGTAAAGTACTAGTACCTCTAACTGTACTACAGTAAAGTACTAGTACCTCTAACAGTACTACAGTAAAGTACTAGTACCTCTAACTGTACTACAGTATAGTACTAGTACCTCTAACAGTACTACAGTAAAGTACAAGTACCTCTAACTGTACTACAGTATAGTACTAGTACCTCTAACTGTACTAGTACCTCTAACTGTACTACAGTAAAGTACTAGTACCTCTAACTGTACTACAGTATAGTACTAGTACCTCTAACAGTACTACAGTATTTTCCAGATGTAAATATAAAACATGAATTCAAACTTCACTGAAACCTTTTTAACATAAAGAGCAGCTGCTAGAGTCACGTGACCAATCTAATTAATATATTAACCTGTGCACGCGCCAGCTGATCTGATCCATGAACGCGCACGTGCAGACAATCAAGTTTGGTGCAATCATCGATCACAATCACACGTGCGGCTGATTGAACTTCCGGTTGCACTGGTCCAATCAGCGGGCAGCTTGGGGCTCCAGGTGTGTTTTTAAGGCTCCGGAGCAGCGGCAGCTCCATCAGCCTCCAGCCGCTCTTCGGTCGTTCCCCGCAGGCAGAGACGAGAGAAACGGGCCGGACCATGTCTGCGGCTCCCGGACGGATGATGATGGCCTGGGTTTGGCTCAGCTTGGTGACTCTAGCCCGGCTCAACACGGGGGGAACCCACCGGGACGCGGACGGACGTGTGACCGGCCTGGAGGCGCTGCTCTCGGACTCTGAGCCGCCGGTGGAGACCAGGAGCGGCGGAAGCTTCTTTCCGGTGCCGGTGTGGAAGTTGTTAAAAGGTGAGAACACACCTGAGACACGTGACGCTCATCACTGACCCACAGACACAACTCACTGTCTCATCATACTAACACTAAAATAAAGCAGTTAGAAACACGAGTTAATTAAACCTGACTCACTGTCACTAAAAGTATTTATCATATAATATTAAAGCAGTTTATTTCCGGTAGTGTTGAGACCTGCTGTGTGAACGGCCTTGAGATGACTTGTTGTCTGGTGCTATATAAAGATTGATTTCTGTAACTCAGCAGTGTTTACTGACACTTTGAATATTAAACAGCTGATCTGGAGTAGAAGTATAAACTAATAACTGCAGTCAATGTTTCCTGAGTGTAGAAGCTGCTCATAAAACTGATCATGTATGAATCAGATTACCTTCAGGCTGACCTGTCTGTGTTTCAGGGCGTGATGATGATGGTGATGGTGACTGTGGAGGAGATGAAGACTTCAGCCGGCCACGTTTTCTGTGCAGCAACAGTTCGCTCTCTGTTCGCTTCTCGCTCATCAGACACTCTGACCTGCGTCTGCTGGGTGAGTTTGATTCGTCCGCCTGCTGCAGCTCGTCACTGGTAACCTGACGTGTTGAAGCCATTTTCACCCAAACTTAAAGTTAATGTAACCTCACATACTGCTAATATTCAGACTCATTAGTCTACAACAGTCTCATATTCATAAATCAGTCAATGTTTAATCTCACAGGAAAGACTTCAGAACATTTTATACAATATGATGAAAGATGCATTTTATTTCCATATCTGAGTCACACTGGGAGAAGTCCACTATAAGAAATGCTGTTAAATGCAAAATGGGTCAAATTAGACCCTGAACACCATGTAAGGGTTGAGTCATCTCTTTTGGCTGTTTCATTCACATGATTGATGTGTTTGGTCTTTCTATCATTAAACATACTGAGGTTAAACTGCTTTACCTAAAACCAGCAGAAGCATCCTGATCAGTCTGAAGCTGGACTGGATGAAACTAGTGTAGTATTGAAGCCTCCTCAGGTTGAAGCTCTGAGTGAGCACCAGTCCTGAACTGTTCAGACATGTTTTATATTGTCTGAAGGCTGCAGGTATGAAATGTTTCATGTTTTAAAGCAGAGCTGTAAAAACATCTTTCTCCCAGCGAGCTCTGATCATTTCATCTCTTCACAGACGGGAAGAAGTTGTCGACGTTGCCGGACGGCTGTCGTGGTTCTGCTCGTACCGTCGGGCCGTGGCTGCAGCTGGAGCTCCCCTATACCGGCTGCCACATGGCATCATGGGTAAATATCATGAGGCCATGGCTTCAGTTTAATATAATGCTATAAAATCAGTTAGGATAAATGGAAGGAACAGCCAATCAGGTCTCGCGCTATGGAAACATGAGGAAACCCTGCAGAGTTTCTCTCAGGAACTCAAAGACCCAGTCAAACATGTTTAAATGAAGTATTTTGAGTTCATGTTGAATGAACTTCCAGGTTCATGTACTTGAATCTTAACTTGTGTACAGAAACATTAATGTAGACATCTCTCCTCCTCCAGATTTCAACCGGTGCACGGTCTCATCAGTTGAAGGTGCGTTACTTTGACCATCTGCTGCAGGCGAATGTGACCGGAGCAGCTTCCTGTACGAGTCCTGCAGCCTCGCTCCAACCGGAGCCACCGCTGGTCAAGTGCAGGACAACAGATGTCACTGTGAAACTGCCTCTGGGGGCGACACTGAGGAGGGTAAAGTCTCTGGGTCAGGATGGAGTCGTTGGGACAGCGCTCACAGTGTCTTCCTTAGGCGCAGTAACGGTGCAGATCTCAACACCAGAGAATACGGTGAGTAAGGTCCTAAAACATGATCAGTGTCCATGTTGGGTGAGAGCTAATCAATGAATCTCTTGCAGGATTCTGTGTTGGAAATGGTTTACTGCGACTCAGATGGGGAAATGTCAACAATGCTGGCGGCTTGTTTCAGAGCAGAAACACAAAGTGGGCTGGCTCACCACCCAAGAGCCTATTCAGAGTCTGACTACCGGTGGGAGCTGTTGAAGCAGTGGGAGTTGGCGAACTCTCCACCGGAGGAGCAGACGGACGATGTCGGCACTGAGGCGGAGGAGCCAACTAAAGGGGTCAGCACTGAGGCGGAGGAGCCAACTAAAGGGGTCAGCACTGAGGCGGAGGAGCCAACTAAAGGGGTCAGCACTGAGGCGGAGGAGCAGTGTGACGATGAGACGGAGACGACCGAGAGTCCATCTGAAGGCACAACCGTCACTGCACCTGTAACCATCCAGGCAACTTACTCTGATTCAGAGATCTTTGAAGAGTGGGGATATGATGACATACCAGATGGACCGTTCACTGGGGACCCAACAGCTCTTCCCAGTACCACCCCCACGACTACCGCCAGTACTACCCCCAGTACCACCCCTACGACTACCCCCAGTACCACCCCCACGACTACCGCCAGTACTACCCCCAGTACCACCCCTACGACTACCGCCAGTACTACCCCTACGACTACCGCCAGTACTACCGCCAGTACCACCCCCACAACAACTAGTACAACCTGTACCCCCACCACGGAGAGCCCAGCTACGACCAGTGCCGCCCCTACATCCACCGCGAGCCCGGCTACGACCACCGCTGCCCCAACGACCACCGCGAGCCCGGCTACGACCACCGCTGCCCCGACGACCACCGCTGCCCCGGCTACAACCACGGCGAGCCCGGCTACGACCACCGCTGCCCCGACTACCACCGCAAGCCCGGCGACGACCACGGCGAGCCCGGCTACCACCAGCAGTGCTCCGACCACAACTTAGAAAAGTGATCCCTCCACTCTCTCACCCCCCCCCTCCTCACTCTTGTTTGAAATAAAATCTTTATCACGTGACATCTGGTCTGTCTTGTGTGAAATGGTCTAAAGTTAAAGCTTCTGAAGTTAAATTATGCTTCAGCTGTGACGACTTATCATGGATGGGTCATACTGGCCTGGTTTTTAAAATGAACGTAGGTTGCTCCACCTCATGCAGACGCTCCCTCTAATGGTCTGATTTCTGACACCATCCTGCACCCATGTGTCTAAATGGTCCCTTGTCTCCCGGTTTGGGCAAATTTCTTGCAGTTGGTGTGCTAAAAGGGTTAATCCATGGGCGTAGGTTTGCATAGGGACGGTAGGGACATGATCCTACCAACTTTTCAGGAGGCCCAAATTGTCCCTACAACTTTTAAGCAACCTTATTTGCATTATCTTTGGAGTGCAGTTCTATAGGTCATTTAGATTGTCTTCCCATATTTTGCAAGGATAGACTTGACCCGACCGTTACTGAGTGAATTATTTGCATTATGTTCAGAGTCACAGTCTCATTTGGCTGATGACCAAACGCCCGCCCGCCCCCACACGCAGACACACACTGTACAGACAAATGCAGTCCGACCAGTCCGACAGACATGCCCGTCCCCAGCAAAAAAATGTACATGCAGGTTATGCTGTTATATTGTCCCTACCAATGTTGAGACCAAACCTACGCCCTTGGGTTAATCCTTCAGCAACCTGATGGCAGAAAATGTTACAGACCCACCTACAGTCAACCATTGGCTCAAAATGGGAAGAGATCATGAGATAGAAACATTGACCTTGAGGAGGGGGGGGGTCTGGGGGCTGGGTTGGAGGAGGGGAAGGGGTCTGGGGCTGGGTTTGAGGAGGGGAAGGGGTCTGGGTTTGAGGAGGGGGGGGGGTCTGGGGCTGGGTTTGAGGAGGGGAAGGGGTCTGGGGCTGGGTTTGAGGAGGGGAGGGGGTCTGGGGGCTGGGTTGGAGGAGGGGAAGGGGTCTGGGGCTGGGTTTGAGGGAGGGGAAGGGGGCTGGGTTTGAGGGAGGGGAGGGGGTCTGGGGCTGGGTTTGAGGGAGGGGAAGGGGTCTGGGGCTGGGTTTGAGGAGGGGGGAAGGGGTCTGGGGCTGGGTTTGAGGAGGGGAAGGGGTCTGGGGCTGGGTTTGAGGAGGGGGGGGGCTGGGTTTGAGGAGGGGGGGGGTCTGGGGCTGGGTTTGAGGAGGGGAGGGGGTCTGGGGCTGGGTTTGAGGAGGGGAAGGGGTCTGGGGCTGGGTTTGAGGGAGGGGAGGGGGTCTGGGGCTGGGTTTGAGGAGGGGGGAAGGGGTCTGGGGCTGGGTTTGAGGAGGGGAGGGGGGTCTGGGGCTGGGTTTGAGGAGGGGGGAAGGGGGTCTGGGGCTGGGTTTGAGGAGGGGGGGAGGGGTCTGATGCTGGGTTTGAGGAGGGGGGGAGGGGTCTGATGCTGGGTTTGAGGAGGGGAAGTGGTCTGGGTTTGAGGAGGGGGGGGGGTCTGGGGCTGGGTTTGAGGAGGGGAGGGGGTCTGGGGCTGGGTTTGAGGGAGGGGGGAAGGGGTCTGGGGCTGGGTTTGAGGAGGGGGGGAGGGGGTCTGGGGCTGGGTTTGAGGAGGGGAGGGGGTCTGGGGCTGGGTTTGAGGGAGGGGGGAAGGGGTCTGGGGCTGGGTTTGAGGAGGGGGGGAGGGGGTCTGGGGCTGGGTTTGAGGAGTGGAAGGGGTCTGGGGCTGGGTTTGAGGAGGGGGGGGGTCTGGGGCTGGGTTTGAGGAGTGGAAGGGGTCTGGGGCTGGGTTTGAGGAGGGGGGGAAGGGGTCTGGGGCTGGGTTTGAGGAGGGGAAGGGGTCTGGGGCTGGGTTTGAGGAGTGGAAGGGGTCTGGGGCTGGGTTTGAGGAGGGGGGTCTGGGGTTGGGTTTGAGGAGGGGGGGGGGTCTGGGGCTGGGTTTGAGGAGGGGAAGGGGTCTGGGGCTGGGTTTGAGGAGTGGAAGGGGTCTGGGGCTGGGTTTGAGGAGGGGGGGGGTCTGGGGCTGGGTTTGAGGAGGGGGGTCTGGGGTTGGGTTTGAGGAGGGGGGGGGGGGTCTGGGGCTGGGTTTGAGGAGGGGAAGGGGGTCTGGGGCTGGGTTTGAGGAGGGGGAAGGGGTCTGGGTTTGAGGAGGGGGGAAGGGGTCTGGGTTTGAGGAGGGGAAGGGGTCTGGGGCTGGGTTTGAGGAGGGGGGGGTTTGGGTTTGAGGAGGGGAGGGGGTCTGGGTTTGAGGAGGGGAAGGGGTCTGGGTTTGAGGAGGGGGGGAGGGGGTCTGGGTTTGAGGAGGGGAGGGGGTCTGGGTTTGAGGAGGGGAGGGGGTCTGGGTCTGGGTTTGAGGAGGGGAAGGGGTCTGGGGCTGGGTTTGAGGAGGGGAAGGGGTCTGGGTTTGAGGAGGGGGGGAGGGGGTCTGGGTTTGAGGAGGGGAGGGGGGGTCTGGGTTTGAGGAGGGGAGGGGGTCTGGGTTTGAGGAGGGGAGGGGGGGTCTGGGTTTGAGGAGGGGAGGGGGGGTCTGGGTTTGAGGAGGGGAAGGGGTCTGGGTTGGAGGAGGGGGGGGGGGGTCTGGGTTTGAGGAGGGGGGGGGGTCTGGGGCTGGGTTTGAGGAGGGGGGGAGGGGGTCTGGGTTTGAGGAGGGGGGGAGGTCTGGGTTTGAGGAGGGGGGGTCTGGGGCTGGGTTTGAGGAGGGGAAGGGGGTCTGGGGCTGGGTTTGAGGAGGGGAAGGGGTCTGGGGCTGGGTTTGAGGGAGGGGGAAGGGGTCTGGGGCTGGGTTTGAGGAGGGGGGGGGTCTGGGGCTGGGTTTGAGGGAGGGGAAGGGGGTCTGGGGCTGGGTTTGAGGAGGGGGGGGAGGGGTCTGGGGCTGGGTTTGAGGAGGGGGGGAGGGGGTCTGGGGCTGGGTTTGAGGAGGGGAAGGGGTCTGGGCCTGGGTTTGAGGAGGGGAAGTGGTCTGGGGCTGGGTTTGAGGAGGGGGGGGGGGGTCTGGGGCTGGGTTTGAGGAGTGGAAGGGGTCTGGGGCTGGGTTTGAGGAGGGGGGGAGGGGTCTGGGGCTGGGTTTGAGGAGGGGAGGGGTCTGGGTCTGGGTTTGAGGAGGGGAAGTGGTCTGGGGCTGGGTTTGAGGAGGGGAGGGGTCTGGGTCTGGGTTTGAGGAGGGGAAGTGGTCTGGGGCTGGGTTTGAGGAGGGGAGGGGTCTGGGTCTGGGTTTGAGGAGGGGAAGTGGTCTGGGGCTGGGTTTGAGGAGGGGAGGGGTCTGGGGCTGGGTTTGAGGAGGGGAGGGGGTCTGGGGCTGGGTTTGAGGAGGGGAGGGGTCTGGGGCTGGGTTTGAGGAGGGGGGGAGGGGTCTGGGGCTGGGTTTGAGGAGGGGAGGGGGGTCTGGGGCTGGGTTTGAGGAGGGGGGGAGGGGTCTGGGGCTGGGTTTGAGGAGGGGAGGGGGTCTGATGCTGGGTTTGAGGAGGGGAGGGGTCTGGGGCTGGGTTTGAGGAGGGGGGGGGTCTGGGGCTGGGTTTGAGGAGGGGAAGGGGTCTGGGTCTGGGTTTGAGGAGGGGGGGGGGTCTGGGGCTGGGTTTGAGGAGGGGGGGGGTCTGGGGCTGGGTTTGAGGAGGGGAAGGGGTCTGGGGCTGGGTTTGAGGAGGGGGGGGGTCTGGGGCTGGGTTTGAGGAGGGGGGGTCTGGGGCTGGGTTTGAGGAGGGGGGGGGGTCTGGGGCTGGGTTTGAGGAGGGGAAGGGGTCTGGGGCTGGGTTTGAGGAGGGGAAGGGGTCTGGGGCTGGGTTTGAGGAGGGGGGGAGGGGTCTGGGGCTGGGTTTGAGGAGGGGAAGGGGTCTGGGGCTGGGTTTGAGGAGGGGAAGGGGTCTGGGGCTGGGTTTGAGGAGGGGAGGGGGTCTGGGGCTGGGTTTGAGGAGGGGAAGGGGTCTGGGGCTGGGTTTGAGGAGGGGAAGGGGTCTGGGGCTGGGTTTGAGGAGGGGAAGGGGTCTGGGGCTGGGTTTGAGGAGGGGGGGGGGTCTGGGGCTGGGTTTGAGGAGGGGGGGGGGTCTGGGGCTGGGTTTGAGGAGGGGGGGGGGTCTGGGGCTGGGTTTGAGGAGGGGAAGGGGTCTGGGGCTGGGTTTGAGGAGGGGAGGGGGTCTGGGGCTGGGTTTGAGGAGGGGAAGGGGTCTGGGGCTGGGTTTGAGGAGGGGGGGGGGTCTGGGGCTGGGTTTGAGGAGGAGGGGGGTCTGGGGCTGGGTTTGAGGAGGGGGGGAGGGGTCTGGGTTTGAGGAGGGGGGGAGGGGTCTGGGTTTGAGGAGGGGGGGAGGGGTCTGGGTTTGAGGAGGGGGGGGGGGCTGGGGCTGGGTTTGAGGAGGGGAGGGGGTCTGGGGCTGGGTTTGAGGAGGGGAGGGGGTCTGGGGCTGGGTTTGAGGAGGGGAGGGGGTCTGGGGCTGGGTTTGAGGAGGGGAAGGGGTCTGGGGCTGACAGAGTCCTCTCACATCCAAACCCTGCAGCAGAGAACTTTAACGTAACGGTGGAAGCTGGTTTGATTTTGCTTAATATTCTGAATGAGGACTTTATGAAGGTCAAACTTCTGCTTTTGGTAAATGAGATGTATGATAGTACAGTGAGTCCTCCTCCTGTGAGTCCTCCTCCTGTGAGTCCTCCTCCTGTGACTCCTCCTCCTGTGGGTCCTCCTCCTGTGAGTCCTCCTCCTGTGAGTCCTCCTCCTGTGAGTCCTCCTCCTGTGAGTCCTCCTGTGAGTCCTCCTCCTGTGAGTCCTCCTGTGAGTCCTCCTCCTGTGAGTCCTCCTGTGAGTCCTCCTCCTGTGGGTCCTCCTCCTGTGAGTCCTCCTCCTGTGAGTCCTCCTCCTGTGGGTCCTCCTCCTGTGGGTCCTCCTCCTGTGAGTCCTCCTCCTGTGAGTCCTCCTCCTGTGGGTCCTCCTCCTGTGAGTCCTCCTCCTGTGACTCCTCCTCCTGTGAGTCCTCCTCCTGTGAGTCCTCCTCCTGTGGGTCCTCCTGTGGGTCCTCCTCCTGTGGGTCCTCCTCCTGTGGGTCCTCCTCCTGTGAGTCCTCCTCCTGTGGGTCCTCCTCCTGTGGGTCCTCCTCCTGTGACTCCTCCTGTGAATCCTCCTGTGACTCCTCCTGTGACTCCTCCTGTGAGTCCTCCTCCTGTGAGTCCTCCTGTGACTCCTCCTGTGACTCCTCCTGTGAGTCCTCCTCCTGTGACTCCTCCTGTGAGTCCTCCTGTGAGTCCTCCTGTGAGTCCTCCTCCTGTGAGTCCTCCTGTGACTCCTCCTGTGAGTCCTCCTGTGACTCCTCCTGTGAGTCCTCCTGTGAGTCCTCCTGTGACTCCTCCTGTGAGTCCTCCTGTGAGTCCTCCTGTGACTCCTCCTGTGACTCCTCCTGTGAGTCCTCCTGTGACTCCTCCTGTGAGTCCTCCTGTGACTCCTCCTGTGAGTCCTCCTCCTGTGAGTCCTCCTGTGACTCCTCCTGTGAGTCCTCCTGTGAGTCCTCCTGTGAGTCCTCCTCCTGTGAGTCCTCCTGTGAGTCCTCCTGTGACTCCTCCTGTGAGTCCTCCTGTGAGTCCTCCTGTGACTCCTCCTGTGAGTCCTCCTGTGAGTCCTCCTCCTGTGAGTCCTCCTGTGAGTCCTCCTCCTGTGAGTCCTCCTGTGAGTCCTCCTGTGAGTCCTCCTGTGAGTCCTCCTGTGACTCCTCCTGTGAGTCCTCCTGTGACTCCTCCTGTGACTCCTCCTGTGAGTCCTCCTGTGACTCCTCCTGTGAGTCCTCCTGTGAGTCCTCCTGTGAGTCCTCCTCCTGTGAGTCCTCCTGTGAGTCCTCCTGTGACTCCTCCTGTGACTCCTCCTGTGAGTCCTCCTGTGACTCCTCCTGTGAGTCCTCCTGTGACTCCTCCTGTGACTCCTCCTGTGAGTCCTCCTGTGACTCCTCCTGTGAGTCCTCCTGTGAGTCCTCCTCCTGTGAGTCCTCCTGTGAGTCCTCCTGTGAGTCCTCCTGTGAGTCCTCCTCCTGTGAGTCCTCGTGTGAGTCCTCCTGTGAGTCCTCCTGTGAGTCCTCCTCCTGTGAGTCCTCCTCCTGTGAGTCCTCCTGTGAGTCCTCCTCCTGTGAGTCCTCGTGTGAGTCCTCCTCCTGTGAGTCCTCCTGTGAGTCCTCCTCCTGTGAGTCCTCCTGTGAGTCCTCCTGTGAGTCCTCCTGTGAGTCCTCCTCCTGTGAGTCCTCCTCCTGTGAGTCCTCCTGTGAGTCCTCCTCCTGTGAGTCCTCCTCCTGTGAGTCCTCGTGTGAGTCCTCCTCCTGTGAGTCCTCCTGTGAGTCCTCCTCCTGTGAGTCCTCGTGTGAGTCCTCCTCCTGTGAGTCCTCCTCCTGTGAGTCCTCCTCCTGTGAGTCCTCCTCCTGTGAGTCCTCCTCCTGTGAGTCCTCCTGTGAGTCCTCCTCCTGTGAGTCCTCCTCCTGAGTCCATGGCAGGGGGAGTATAGCGATGGAGTGAAATCATGGAGGCCAATGAATGTTCTTTGATTGTCAACCCTTCCCCATAATGTGATATTATGATGCTGAAAGGTTAAAATCTCTTTATTAAGAAAAGTCATTTTACAGCAAACAGTTTCTGCTACAGATGAACCAGGAACCAGCGAACGTGTGATTGGCAGAATGCTTTTTGATTTCATGTCATACTGTTTCATTTCTGTTATTGGTCCTTTTCTTCTCCTTCATGGATATTATTGGTCATGTACTGTATGTAAGCCACTATATATGTAGGTTGACCCCTCATTGGTTGTTTATTTTATGCGGGGGGGGAGGGGGTTTCTGTGTGTTTGCAACATAATCTAACATCGTTTACTGTTTGATATTTGAATGATGTCATGAGAAATTAAAAAATACAAATCATAAAAAGAGAAAATGTTACAGATGGTTCATTAGGGACAAAATGCATCAAAAGATATAAAAATATAAATTAATATAATTTTCAAATTTTAATAATTTTTTTTTAATCAACATCAGTCTTCATAATAATGATCAAATATTCATAAATCTTCAGGATTTTAACCCTTTAAATGTTTGTTTATATAACACAGCTGTTTATTCATGTCAATGCTCAATAACCAACTCAGTAAATGTGCTGCAAGGTTGAAATGTGATAAATTATATTCTGAGTTTAACGGTGTGTGGATGAATGAGAGAGACAGATTCTCCATTTGTAATAATTATAATTGTAATTTATTTTATTTAGACAGTAAATAATAAAACATTAACTTTGTTTAAAACAAGGAAAGACACTCGTAGCCTGAGCAGGCGAGTTTAACAATAAACTAAAATCAACAGAATTCACACATTTGTGCAAAATCGCAGCAACAAAATAGATGTTCTTCTATTTTTACTGTCTGCTGCTGTAATAATGAAAATGTCCCCAATGTGGGACTAATAACTTACCAGCAGGACTAGAGGACACTTCATTATATTCTCCCATAGACACAATACAGCTAAATGGCGCCATCTAGTGGAATAACACACAACTACCATTTTAAAGCCAGAACACAGGAACGAGTTATTGGTCTCTCTACACAATGTATTATAGACTTATTATAAGTGAGTGTTTGACATTAAGAAGGTAAAACATTTGAGCCATGTGCATGAACCCAAAATGATCAAGAGAATAAATGAAAAGCCAAAAATGTCTTTAGTGGCGAAAGGCTTAAACATCCTGAGGTGTGTGCAGGAGGGTTAGGGTTAGGGTTAGGCATATTAAAGATGATCAGGGTGATGGTGGAGGGTTAGGGTTAGGGTTAGGCATATTAAAGATGATCAGGGTGATGGTGGAGGGTTAGGGTTAGGGTTAGGTATATTAAAGATGATCAGGGTGATGGTGGAGGGTTAGGGTTAGGGTTAGGCATATTAAAGATGATCAGGGTGATGGTGGAGGGTTAGGGTTAGGCATATTAAAGATGATCAGGGTGATGGTGGAGGGTTAGGGTTAGGGTTAGGCATATTAAAGATGATCAGGGTGATGGTGGAGGGTTAGGGTTAGGGTTAGGCATATTAAAGATGATCAGGGTGATGGTGGAGGGTTAGGGTTAGGGTTAGGCATATTAAAGATGATCAGGGTGATGGTGGAGCCTCCTGAGCTGTAAAATAACTCACTTCCATCTCCTCAGTCTTTTGAAGTCATTAAAAGTCTTTGCTGACCTCGCTAGTACGTCACTCTGAGCAGAACAAGTCACATCTGCAGGACACGAGGACTCGTACAGAAGTTCTGCTGATGAAGCACTAACCCAGCTGTAGTGTATGTTCTGCTACAGATTTATATTACTCTAATACTAAAAGTTCTGCTTCTTTAAAAGGCCTTAGTATAAACCTTTGTTCAGAACAGCCAGAGTCTTCAGAGTATAATGACCATTAATATCTGGGAGCTGTCAGACAGTAAAGGTATTGGGACTTCAATATAAACAAGTATAGATTAGCAGTGTGCTCGTGCCCGGGAACATGTACACATGTCTGAGCTGTAATATTTGTATAAATGATCTTACACACAGAGGACAGGAGAGACAGAAGGAAGGCTCCACTGGACTCGGGACACCTTTAATTCAGCAGCCTCAAATTGATAAAGTTCTGTCTCCACTGACCTCGGCAGGGCTCTGATCGACTGATAATCAAGAAAACTAAAAGGAACTTCGACTTGGTTTCTCATCCACTCTTCTCACTCAGAGGGGTGGTCTATGATTTACCACACAACGCTGGAAGGTAATAATACAGATTTGATGTAAACAGCTTCAGAAACAGCTGGAGGACAGAGGAGCATCTGGACTGTAAGGAAAGATGATTTAGTGATTAAAGAGTCCCAGATATGTTTGAAATAGACTCGGTGTGTTTTCTAGAGTAGCAGATGTTTGAAGGCTGTTTCCTTGATGAATGTGTTTTCAGGTTGAAGTCATGAAGCTCTGCAGCTGTGTGACTGAAGACAAACATGTTGAGAGACAGAAGTGACGACCACAAAGACAACGAGGAGTTTCTGTCACATTTTAATGAATTCATCAACACAGACACTTTGGTTCCTCTGATGGAGAAACTTCACTCAGTACAGACAGAGTTACAGATCATCATTCAGTCTCATTAATGAACTACATCACAACATTTACCTCTGGATGTTTGACATGAACAGAGAAGTCTACTGTTACAGTCAGCTTTATTTAATCATTACATTCATTTATTCAGCTGTCAACATTCATCCTTACACACTACAAAGCTCATGAATATGTTTCTTATGTCTTCGTCTTTAACACACAATGCCCCCCCCAGCCTCCCATACTGTGACTCTGATCTGTTTACATCAGAAATACAGGTCCAGGGTTTATTTTGATCCACAGCTACACACCACTTTGAATGATCACTGCCAGGATCCCATTTAGCCCCAACAGTCTCTACTAATACGACGTTTTGCACCTTATATCCACGTGTGGGGCAGTAGGAACCATCACGCTCAGGCTGGCAGCCCCAGCTCTGGACATTCACATCACTTCTGACTTCGTTTGAAATGCTGACGTAAAGATCTCCATCTGCAACAACATCAGGAGACACGTTACTCAGATTGATCGGTTATATCGGATCGGCCGATATTTAGCATTTTATGCAGTTTGTGAGATCAAAGTCGTCATGTTGAAACTTTTTGCAGATGGCTTGTGTTTCATCTCATTTACTCAGAAGAAGTTCCACTGACATGTTTGTCTGAATCCGACAGCTAGTTTTGAGCCACGATGTGATGGACAATAAAGTTTAGTGAATCTTGAATCATGAGCTGACGGTGTTGTGGGCAGACAGATAAAACTCAAGCTATTTGCAATCTGAGCAACACTAAAGAACTTCGCAGGGAAGCATCTGCAAAATGTTTCAACACCACAGATGTACCTGGACAACACGAGGAAGAGAAGCCGAGTTTTAGAAACGGAGCGTGGACAAAGAAGACGTGATCGGATCAGTGATCGGTCACTGATCGGTGATCGGCCCCAAAAATCCTGAACGTGTAAAGCCTAACTCAGACTGTTCACATCAGTGGTGAGGCGTTATTCGCACTGAACTGTTGGGTGCAGGATGCTCAGTTCAGTTACTGTCCAAACAGTTTATTAATCATGATGTGTGGAACAATCTTTCTAAAGTCTCAGCAGTGATATAAAAACCATCACAAGAGTTTAAACAGAAACATGCAGGAAACTCACCTTCTGGTTGATCTGACACTTGTTTAGCGATGCTGTGAAACGTCTTCCCTCCGCTGGATGTCAGCTGTTGGAACGTAGGAGGGAACCTGTTGTTTGCTGGGGTATTATGGTTTTGGGTGTTCATGGTTGTGACATCTTGAAGCTCTCTATGAAAGTCTGATGGAATATGATGATCAAATGGGAAAGCTCTGATCTTCTGCAGATGTTCACCTGAAAATATGAACAGACACATTTATAGTCTCATTCAATCCAAACACTGAGACTAAAACACAGTAAATATGAAGATGGATTACCGATTGCTTTGAACTGGTCGTAGTTGAATGTTACACAGATGAATATCTGAGCATTTCTTGTTCCACTCTCAGGGTAGAAATGATCTGGATCTCTGCTATAAGGGAACTGTGGTGTGCTGTGTAAGAGCCAGACTCCTTTCTTGTCTTTCTCCACCATCACAACTCCTGTGAACATGAACAGTCAGTCAGCAGCTCGCCTGACAGAGCTGAACCCCAAATGACCCAAACAGAAGGTCCTGGACCAGGTGGACCAATAAGAAGAAGAGAAAGACATGTTCCCTGTGAGAGAGATGATGTATCTGTTTACCTTTACTGTGACCAAATGAAGAAGAAACTGCACCTCCAGATGTGTCCGTTGGGTCTGAAACTTTAGCAGAACAACCCTCTGGAACGCCATCATTGTAGCTGATGAATCCAAAGTTTGGTGGCTATAAATAAATAAAAACAGAAGAACTTTTTAAAGTTTCCTGGATCTGTTGATCCGTTCATGACATGTCATTCACCCATTCACACACATACACTGATGGCAGGAGCTACCACGCAGGGTGCCAACCTGCTCATCTAACCATTCATTCACATTCATACGTGTGTCTTGCCCAAGGACACATCGACATGTGGAGGAGCCGGGAATCGAACCACCAATCTTCCAATTGGAGGACGACCGCTCTACCTTCTGAGCCACAGCCACCCTGATCACCTAGGTAACCAGGATGGATCACTGTGGTAACCAGGGAGGATCACCGTGGTAACCAGGATGGATCACTGTGGTAACCAGGATGGATCACTGTGGTAACCAGGGTGGATCACCGTGGTAACCAGGGAGGATCACCATGGTAACCAGGGTGGATCACCTGGGTAACCAGGGTGGATCACTGTGATAACCAGGATGGATCACTGTGGTAACCAGGATGGATCACCGTGGTAACCAGGGTGGATCACCGTGGTAACCAAGGTGGATCACCGTGGTAACCAGGATGGATCACCGTGGTAACCAGGGTGGATCACTGTGGAGCATGTTAATGACTGTAGGAGGCTGCGTCTACTCACAGGAAGGTTGAGCGGCTGCAGCGTGTTCGCCAGGAGGCCGTCAGCAGCGTTGATGAACTTTGTGCTACGTTGAGATTTAGCCTTCTGGTTGTTATCTGGATAAATGTAAACATACTCCAAACCAGTCAGCTTCAGATTCCTGGGAGTCTTGTATAAGATGAACCTGATGAAGCAGTGAGAGAAGAACAGAGACTCTGATGTTCATGACTTTAACTGACCTATAAACATTCAGCTGCTGATGACCTGTAGTAACCTTCCTACTATAAACCACATATATGCAGCCGGTGGTTAATCAGACATCTCCAACCCGAGCTCATAATGAAGCATGACTCCTCATTCAGCTGCTGCTGGGCCCACATGTCTGTTTGATCTCTTTCTGAGAGGAAGAAGCAACATGTCTCACCAGTCCACTTCAGCTCCGTTCTCATCTCTGCACGACACTGAAGCCTCAGAGCTGCAGCACAGCAGACTGACCACCAGCACCAACCTCCACATGACTCCCTGAAACACAGCAGCACATCACACTGTACTACAGTACAGTACTAGTACCTCTAACAGTACTACAGTACAGTACTAGTACCTCTAACTGTACTACAGTACAGTACTAGTACCTCTAACTGTACTACAGTAAAGTACTAGTACCTCTAACTGTACTACAGTACAGTACTAGTACCTCTAACAGTACTACAGTACAGTACTAGTACCTCTAACTGTACTACAGTACAGTACTAGTACCTCTAACAGTACTACAGTACAGTACTAGTACCTCTAACTGTACTACAGTATAGTACTAGTACCTCTAACTGTACTACAGTAAAGTACTAGTACCTCTAACTGTACTACAGTATAGTACTAGTACCTCTAACAGTACTACAGTACAGTACTAGTACCTCTAACTGTACTACAGTATAGTACTAGTACCTCTAACAGTACTACAGTACAGTACTAGTACCTCTAACTGTACTACAGTAAAGTACTAGTACCTCTAACAGTACTACAGTACAGTACTAGTACCTCTAACTGTACTACAGTAGAGTACTAGTACCTCTAACTGTACTACAGTAAAGTACTAGTACTTTTAACTGTACTACAGTAGAGTACTAGTACCTCTAACTGTACTACAGTAAAGTACTAGTACCTCTAACTGTACTACAGTAAAGTACTAGTACCTCTAACTGTACTACAGTAAAGTACTAGTACCTCTAACTATACTACAGTAAAGTACTAGTACCTCTAACTGTACTACAGTAGAGTACTAGTACCTCTAACTGTACTACAGTAAAGTACTAGTACCTCTAACTTTACTACAGTAGAGTACTAGTACCTCTAACTGTACTACAGTAAAGTACTAGTACCTCTAACTATACTACAGTAAAGTACTAGTACCTCTAACTGTACTACAGTAGAGTACTAGTACCTCTAACTGTACTACAGTAAAGTACTAGTACCTCTAACTGTACTACAGTAAAGTACTAGTACCTCTAACTGTACTACAGTAAAGTACTAGTACCTCTAACTATACTACAGTAAAGTACTAGTACCTCTAACTGTACTACAGTAAAGTACTAGTACCTCTAACTTTACTACAGTAGAGTACTAGTACCTCTAACTGTACTACAGTAAAGTACTAGTACCTCTAACTATACTACAGTAAAGTACTAGTACCTCTAACTGTACTACAGTAGAGTACTAGTACCTCTAACTATACTACAGTAGAGTACTAGTACCTCTAACAGTACTACAGTAAAGTACTAGTACCTCTAACTGTACTACAGTAAAGTACTAGTACCTCTAACTGTACTACAGTAGAGTACTAGTACCTCTAACTGTACTACAGTAAAGTACTAGTACCTCTAACTGTACTACAGTACAGTACTAGTACCTCAGACTGTACTACAGTAAAGTACTAGTACTACTAACTGTACTACAGTAAAGTACTAGTACCTCTAACTGTACTACAGTAGAGTACTAGTACCTCTAACTATACTACAGTAGAGTACTAGTACCTCTAACTATACTACAGTAAAGTACTAGTACCTCTAACTGTACTACAGTAGAGTACTAGTACCTCTAACTGTACTACAGTAAAGTACTAGTACTTTTAACTGTACTACAGTAGAGTACTAGTACCTCTAACTGTACTACAGTAAAGTACTAGTACCTCTAACTGTACTACAGTAAAGTACTAGTACCTCTAACTGTACTACAGTAAAGTACTAGTACCTCTAACTATACTACAGTAAAGTACTAGTACCTCTAACTGTACTACAGTAGAGTACTAGTACCTCTAACTGTACTACAGTAGAGTACTAGTACCTCTAACTGTACTACAGTAAAGTACTAGTACCTCTAACTTTACTACAGTAGAGTACTAGTACCTCTAACTGTACTACAGTAAAGTACTAGTACCTCTAACAGTACTACAGTAGAGTACTAGTACCTCTAACTGTACTACAGTAGAGTACTAGTACCTCTAACTGTACTACAGTAGAGTACTAGTACCTCTAACTATACTACAGTAAAGTACTAGTACCTCTAACAGTACTACAGTAGAGTACTAGTACCTCTAACTGTACTACAGTAGAGTACTAGTACCTCTAACTGTACTACAGTAGAGTACTAGTACCTCTAACTGTACTACAGTAAAGTACTAGTACCTCTAACTTTACTACAGTAGAGTACTAGTACCTCTAACTGTACTACAGTAAAGTACTAGTACCTCTAACTATACTACAGTAAAGTACTAGTACCTCTAACAGTACTACAGTAGAGTACTAGTACCTCTAACTGTACTACAGTAGAGTACTAGTACCTCTAACTGTACTACAGTACAGTACTAGTACCTCTAACTGTACTACAGTACTAGTACCTCTAACTGTACTACAGTAAAGTACTAGTACCTCTAACTGTACTACAGTAGAGTACTAGTACCTCAGACTGTACTACCGTAAAGTACAAGTACCTCTAACTGTACTACAGTAGAGTACTAGTACCTCAGACTGTACTACAGTAAAGTACAAGTACCTCTAACTGTACTACAGTAGAGTACTAGTACCTCAGACTGTACTACAGTAAAGTACAAGTACCTCTAACTGTACTACAGTAGAGTACTAGTACCTCTAACTGTACTACAGTAAAGTACTAGTACCTCTAACTGTACTACAGTAGAGTACTAGTACCTCTAACTATACTACAGTAGAGTACTAGTACCTCTAACTGTACTACAGTACAGTACTAGTACCTCTAACTGTACTACAGTAAAGTACTAGTACCTCTAACTGTACTACAGTACTAGTACCTCTAACTGTACTACAGTAAAGTACTAGTACCTCTAACTGTACTACAGTAAAGTACTAGTACCTCTAACTGTACTACAGTACTAGTACCTCTAACTATACTACAGTAGAGTACTAGTACCTCTAACTGTACTACAGTACAGTACTAGTACCTCTAACTGTACTACAGTACAGTACTAGTACCTCTAACTGTACTACAGTAAAGTACTAGTACCTCTAACTGTACTACAGTACTAGTACCTCTAACTGTACTACAGTAGAGTACTAGTACCTCAGACTGTACTACCGTAAAGTACAAGTACCTCTAACTGTACTACAGTAGAGTACTAGTACCTCAGACTGTACTACAGTAAAGTACAAGTACCTCTAACTGTACTACAGTAGAGTACTAGTACCTCAGACTGTACTACAGTAAAGTACAAGTACCTCTAACTGTACTACAGTAGAGTACTAGTACCTCTAACTGTACTACAGTAAAGTACTAGTACCTCTAACTGTACTACAGTAGAGTACTAGTACCTCTAACTGTACTACAGTAAAGTACTAGTACCTCTAACTGTACTACAGTAGAGTACTAGTACCTCTAACTGTACTACAGTAAAGTACTAGTACCTCTAACTATACTACAGTAAAGTACTAGTACCTCTAACTGTACTACAGTAGAGTACTAGTACCTCTAACTGTACTACAGTAGAGTACTAGTACCTCTAACTGTACTACAGTAAAGTACTAGTACCTCTAACTGTACTACAGTAGAGTACTAGTACCTCTAACTGTACTACAGTAAAGTACTAGTACCTCTAACTGTACTACAGTAGAGTACTAGTACCTCTAACTGTACTACAGTAAAGTACTAGTACCTCTAACTATACTACAGTAAAGTACTAGTACCTCTAACTGTACTACAGTAGAGTACTAGTACCTCTAACTGTACTACAGTAAAGTACTAGTACCTCTAACTGTACTACAGTAAAGTACTAGTACCTCTAACTGTACTACAGTAAAGTACTAGTACCTCTAACTATACTACAGTAAAGTACTAGTACCTCTAACTGTACTACAGTAGAGTACTAGTACCTCTAACTGTACTACAGTAAAGTACTAGTACCTCTAACTTTACTACAGTAGAGTACTAGTACCTCTAACTGTACTACAGTAAAGTACTAGTACCTCTAACTATACTACAGTAAAGTACTAGTACCTCTAACTGTACTACAGTAGAGTACTAGTACCTCTAACTATACTACAGTAGAGTACTAGTACCTCTAACAGTACTACAGTAAAGTACTAGTACCTCTAACTGTACTACAGTAAAGTACTAGTACCTCTAACTGTACTACAGTAGAGTACTAGTACCTCTAACTGTACTACAGTAAAGTACTAGTACCTCTAACTGTACTACAGTACAGTACTAGTACCTCAGACTGTACTACAGTAAAGTACTAGTACTACTAACTGTACTACAGTAAAGTACTAGTACCTCTAACTGTACTACAGTAGAGTACTAGTACCTCTAACTATACTACAGTAGAGTACTAGTACCTCTAACTATACTACAGTAAAGTACTAGTACCTCTAACTGTACTACAGTAGAGTACTAGTACCTCTAACTGTACTACAGTAAAGTACTAGTACTTTTAACTGTACTACAGTAGAGTACTAGTACCTCTAACTGTACTACAGTAAAGTACTAGTACCTCTAACTGTACTACAGTAAAGTACTAGTACCTCTAACTGTACTACAGTAAAGTACTAGTACCTCTAACTGTACTACAGTAAAGTACTAGTACCTCTAACTGTACTACAGTAGAGTACTAGTACCTCTAACTGTACTACAGTAGAGTACTAGTACCTCTAACTGTACTACAGTAAAGTACTAGTACCTCTAACTTTACTACAGTAGAGTACTAGTACCTCTAACTGTACTACAGTAAAGTACTAGTACCTCTAACAGTACTACAGTAGAGTACTAGTACCTCTAACTGTACTACAGTAAAGTACTAGTACCTCTAACTGTACTACAGTACTAGTACCTCTAACTGTACTACAGTAAAGAGTGTGTAGAGTGTGTAGAGTGTGTAGAGTGTGTAGAGTGTGTAGAGTGTGTAGAGTGTGTAGAGTGTGTAGAGTGTGTAGACTGTGTGTAGAGTGTGTAGAGTGTGTAGAGTGTGTAGACTGTGTAGAGTGTGTAGAGTGTGTAGAGTGTGTAGAGTGTGTAGAGTGTGTAGACTGTGTAGAGTGTGTAGAGTGTGTAGAGTGTGTAGAGTGTGTAGAGTGTGTAGAGTGTGTAGAGTGTGTAGAGTGTGTAGAGTGTGTAGACTGTGTAGACTGTGTAGAGTGTGTAGAGTGTGTAGAGTGTGTAGAGTGTGTAGAGTGTGTAGAGTGTGTAGAGTGTGTAGAGTGTGTAGAGTGTGTAGAGTGTGTAGAGTGTGTAGAGTGTGTAGAGTGTGTAGAGTGTGTAGAGTGTGTAGAGTGTGTATAGTGTGTAGAGTGTGTAGAGTGTGTAGAGTGTGTAGAGTGTGTAGTAGAGTGTGTAGAGTGTGTAGAGTGTGTAGAGTGTGTAGAGTGTGTAGAGTGTGTAGTAGAGTGTGTAGACTGTGTAGAGTGTGTAGAGTGTGTAGAGTGTGTAGAGTGTGTAGAGTGTGTAGACTGTGTAGAGTGTGTAGACTGTGTAGAGTGTGTAGAGTGTGTAGAGTGTGTAGAGTGTGTAGAGTGTGTAGAGTGTGTAGAGTGTGTAGAGTGTGTAGACTGTGTAGAGTGTGTAGACTGTGTAGAGTGTGTAGAGTGTGTAGAGTGTGTAGAGTGTGTAGAGTGTGTAGAGTGTGTAGAGTGTGTAGAGTGTGTAGAGTGTGTAGAGTGTGTAGAGTGTGTAGAGTGTGTAGACTGTGTAGTAGTGTGTAGAGTGTGTAGAGTGTGTAGAGTGTGTAGTAGACTGTGTAGTAGTGTGTAGAGTGTGTAGAGTGTGTAGAGTGTGTAGAGTGTGTAGAGTGTGTAGAGTGTGTAGAGTGTGTAGACTGTGTAGAGTGTGTAGAGTGTGTAGAGTGTGTAGAGTGTGTAGAGTGTGTAGAGTGTGTAGAGTGTGTAGACTGTGTAGAGTGTGTAGAGTGTGTAGAGTGTGTAGAGTGTGTAGAGTGTGTAGAGTGTGTAGAGTGTGTAGAGTGTGTAGAGTGTGTAGAGTGTGTAGAGTGTGTAGAGTGTGTAGAGTGTGTAGTAGTGTGTAGAGTGTGTAGAGTGTGTAGAGTGTGTAGACTGTGTAGATTGTGTAGAGTGTGTAGAGTGTGTAGAGTGTGTAGACTGTGTAGATTGTGTAGAGTGTGTAGAGTGTGTAGAGTGTGTAGAGTGTGTAGAGTGTGTAGACTGTGTAGACTGTGTAGAGTGTGTAGAGTGTGTAGAGTGTGTAGACTGTGTAGAGTGTGTAGACTGTGTAGATTGTGTAGAGTGTGTAGAGTGTGTAGAGTGTGTAGAGTGTGTAGAGTGTGTAGAGTGTGTAGAGTGTGTAGAGTGTGTAGACTGTGTAGAGTGTGTAGAGTGTGTAGAGTGTGTAGAGTGTGTAGAGTGTGTAGAGTGTGTAGAGTGTGTAGTAGTGTGTAGAGTGTGTAGAGTGTGTAGACTGTGTAGAGAGTGTGTAGAGTGTGTAGAGTGTGTAGAGTGTGTAGAGTGTGTAGAGTGTGTAGACTGTGTAGAGTGTGTAGAGTGTGTAGAGTGTGTAGAGTGTGTAGAGTGTGTAGAGTGTGTAGAGTGTGTAGAGTGTGTAGAGTGTGTAGAGTGTGTAGAGTGTGTAGAGTGTGTAGACTGTGTAGAGTGTGTAGAGTGTGTAGAGTGTGTAGACTGTGTAGAGTGTGTAGAGTGTGTAGACTGTGTAGAGTTGTGTAGAGTGTGTAGAGTGTGTAGAGTGTGTAGAGTGTGTAGAGTGTGTAGAGTGTGTAGAGTGTGTAGAGTGTGTAGAGTGTGTAGACTGTGTAGAGTGTGTAGAGTGTGTAGAGTGTGTAGAGTGTGTAGAGTGTGTAGAGTGTGTAGAGTGTGTAGAGTGTGTAGAGTGTGTAGAGTGTGTAGAGTGTGTAGAGTGTGTAGAGTGTGTAGAGTGTGTAGAGTGTGTAGAGTGTGTAGAGTGTGTAGAGTGTGTAGAGTGTGTAGAGTGTGTAGAGTGTGTAGAGTGTGTAGAGTGTGTAGAGTGTGTAGAGTGTGTAGAGTGTGTAGAGTGTGTAGAGTGTGTAGACTGTGTAGAGTGTGTAGAGTGTGTAGAGTGTGTAGAGTGTGTAGAGTGTGTAGAGTGTGTAGAGTGTGTAGAGTGTGTAGAGTGTGTAGAGTGTGTAGAGTGTGTAGAGTGTGTAGAGTGTGTAGAGTGTGTAGAGTGTGTAGAGTGTGTAGAGTGTGTAGAGTGTGTAGAGTGTGTAGAGTGTGTAGACTGTGTAGAGTGTGTAGAGTGTGTAGAGTGTGTAGAGTGTGTGAGAGTGTGTAGAGTGTGTAGACGTGTGTAGAGTGTGTAGTGTGTAGAGTGTGTAGAGTGTGTAGAGTGTGTAGAGTGTGTAGAGTGTGTAGAGGTGTGGTGTAGAGTGTGTAGAGTGTGTAGAGTGTGTAGAGTGTGTAGAGTGTGTAGAGTGTGTAGAGTGTGTAGAGTGTGTAGAGTGTGTAGAGTGTGTAGAGTGTGTAGAGTGTGTAGGTGTGTAGACTGTGTAGAGTGTGTAGAGTGTGTAGAGGTGTAGAGTGTGTAGAGTGTGTAGCTGTGTAGAGTGTGTAGAGTGTGTAGAGTGTGTAGAGTGTGTAGAGTGTGTAGAGTGTGTAGAGTGTGTAGAGGTGTGTAGAGTGTGTAGAGTGTGTAGAGTGTGTAGAGTGTGTAGAGTGTGTAGAGTGTGTAGAGTGTGTAGAGTGTGTAGAGTGTGTAGAGTGTGTAGTGTGTA
>NC_070596.1:32995890-33009386 GCF_027409825.1 Scomber japonicus | reverse complement strand
AGTGTGTAGAGTGTGTAGAGTGTGTAGAGTGTGTAGAGTGTGTAGAGTGTGTAGAGTGTGTAGAGTGTGTAGAGTGTGTAGACTGTGTAGAGTGTGTAGAGTGTGTAGAGTGTGTAGAGTGTGTAGAGTGTGTAGAGTGAGTGTAGAGTGTGTAGAGAGTGTGTAGAGTGTGTAGAGTGTGTAGAGTGTGTAGAGTGTAGAGTGTGTAGAGTGTGTAGAGTGTGTAGAGTGTGTAGAGTGTGTAGAGTGTGTAGAGTGTGTAGAGTGTGTAGAGTGTGTAGAGTGTGTAGAGTGTGTAGAGTGTGTAGAGTGTGTAGAGTGTGTAGTAGAGTGTGTAGAGTCGTGTGTAAGAGTGTGTAGAGTGTGTAGAGTGTATAGTGTGTAGAGTGTGTCGAGTGTGTAGAGTGTGTAGAGTGTGTAGATGTGTAGAGTGTGTAGAGTGTGTAGAGTGTGTAGAGTGTGTAGAGTGTGTAGAGTGTGTAGAGTGTGTAGAGTGTGTAGAGTGTGTAGAGTGTGTAGAGTGACGTGTAGAGTGTGTAGAGTGGTAGAGTGTGTAGAGTGTGTAGAGCTGTGTAGAGTGTGTAGAGTGTGTAGAGTGTGTAGAGTGTGTAGAGTGTGTAGAGTGTGTAGAGTGTGTAGACGTGTGTAGAGTGTGTAGAGTGTGTAGGTGTGTAGAGTGTGATGTAGAGTGTGTAGAGTGTGTAGAGTGTGTAGAGTGTGTAGTGTGTAGAGTGTGTAGAGTGTGTAGAGTGTGTAGAGTGTGTAGAGTGTGTAGAGTGTGTAGAGTGTGTAGAGTGTGTAGAGTGTGTAGAGTGTGTAGAGTGTGTAGAGTGTGTGTAGAGTGTGTAGAGTGTGTAGAGTGTGTAGAGTGTGTAGAGTGTGTAGAGTGTGTAGAGTGTGTAGAGTGTGTAGAGTGTGTAGAGTGTGTAGAGTGTGTAGAGTGTGTAGAGGTGTGTAGAGTGTGTAGAGTGTGTAGAGTGTGTAGAGTGTGTAGAGTGTGTAGAGTGTGTAGAGTGTGTAGAGTGTGTAGAGTGTGTAGAGTGTGTAGAGTGTGTAGAGAGTGTGTAGAGTGTGTAGAGTGTAGGTGTGTAGAGTGTGTAGATGTGTAGGTGTGTAGATGTGTAGAGTGTGTAGAGTGTGTAGAGTGTGTAGAGTGTGTAGAGTGTGTAGAGTGTGTAGAGTGTGTAGAGTGTGTAGAGTGTGTAGAGTGTGTAGAGTGTGTAGAGTGGTGTAGAGTGTGTAGAGTGTGTAGAGTGTGTAGAGTGTGTAGAGTGTGTAGAGTGTGTAGAGTGTGTAGAGTGTGTGTTAGAGTGTGTAGAGTGTGTAGAGTGTGTAGAGTGTGTAGAGTGTGTAGAGTGTGTAGAGTGTGTAGAGTGTGTAGAGTGTGTAGAGTGTGTAGAGTGTGTAGAGGTGTAGAGTGTGTAGAGTGTGTAGAGTGTGTAGAGTGTGTAGAGTGTGTAGAGTGTGTAGAGTGTGTAGAGTGTGTAGAGTGTGTAGAGTGTGTAGAGTGTGTAGAGTGTGTAGAGTGTGTAGAGTGTGTAGAGTGTGTAGCGTGTGTAGAGTGTGTAGAGTGTGTAGAGTGTGTAGAGTGTGTAGAGTGTGTAGAGTGTGTAGAGTGTGTGAGTGTGTAGAGTGTGTAGAGTGTGTAGAGTGTGTAGAGTGTGTAGAGGTGTGTAGAGTGTGTAGAGTGTGTAGAGTGTGTAGAGTGTGTAGAGTGTGTAGAGTGTGTAGAGTGTGTAGAGTGTGTAGAGTGTGTAGGGTGTGTAGGTGTGTAGAGTGTGTAGAGTGTGTTGAGTGTGTAGAGTGTGTAGAGTGTGTAGAGTTGTGTGTAGAGTGTGTAGGTGTGTAGAGTGTGTAGAGTGTGTAGAGTGTGTAGAGTGTGTAGAGTGTGTAGAGTGTGTAGAGTGTGTAGAGTGTGTAGAGTGTGTAGAGTGTGTAGGTGTGTAGAGTGTGTGAGTGTGTTAGGTGTGTTGAGTGTGTAGGAGTGTGTTGAGTGTGTAGAGTGTGTAGAGTGTGTAGAGTGTGTAGAGTGTGTGAGTGTGTGAGTGTGTAGAGTGTGTAGAGTGTGATGTGGGTGTGTAGAGTGTAGGTGTGTAGAGTGTGTAGAGTGTGTAGGAGTGTGTAGAGTGTGTTGAGTGGTGGTGTAGTGTGTTGAGTGTGTAGAGTGTGTAGAGTGTGGTGTGTGTGTGTAGAGTGTGTAGGTGTGTTGGGTGGTGTAGAGTGTGTAGGTGTGTGTTGAGGTGTTGGTGTGTAGAGTGTGTAGAGTGTGTAGGTGTGTAGAGTGGTGTAGAGTGTGTAGAGTGTGTTGGTGTGTAGAGTGTGTGTGGGTGTGGGTGTGTAGGTGTGTAGAGTGTGTAGGTGTGGTTGAGGTGTGTAGAGTGTGTAGAGTGTGTAGTGTGTGGTTGAGTGTGTAGAGTGTGTTAGAGGTTGGTGTAGAGTGTGTAGAGTGTGTTGAGTGTGTAGAGTGTGGGTGTTGGGTGTGTAGGTGTGTAGAGTGTGTAGAGTGTGTGGTGTGTAGGTGTGTAGAGTGTGTTGGGTGTGTAGGTGTGTAGAGTGTGTTGTGGTTGGTGTGTAGGTGTGTCGGTGGTGGGTTGGGTTGTGTTGGGTTGAGTGTGTAGGTGTGTAGGTGTGTAGGTTGTTAGAGTGTGTAGGGTGTGTTGGTGTAGGTGTGTAGAGTGTGTTGGTGTGTTGAGTGTGTAGAGTGTGGTTGAGTGTGTAGAGTGTGTAGAGTGTGTTGGTGTGTAGGTGTGTAGGTGTGTGGGTGTGGTGTGTGTAGAGTGTGTGGTGTGTGGTGTGTAGGTGTGTGTTGTGTTGGTGTGGTAGAGTGTGTAGTGTGGTTGTAGAGTGTGTGTGGTGTGTAGGTGTGTGGTGTGTAGAGTTGGGTGTGTTGGTGTGTAGAGTGTGTTGGGTGTGTTGAGTGTGTAGAGTGTGTGAGTGTGTAGAGTGTGTTGAGTGTGTAGAGTGTGTGTGGTTGAGGTGTGTAGAGTGTGTAGAGTGTGTAGAGTGTGTAGGTGTTGGTGTTGGTGTGTTGTGTTTGGTGTGTGTTGGTGTGTAGAGTTGGGTGTGTGAGTGTGTGAGTGTGTAGAGTGTGTAGAGTGTGTAGGTGGTTGTAGAGTGTGGTTGAGGTGTGTTGAGTGTGTAGAGTGTGTAGAGTGTGTTGGTGTGTAGGTGTGTGGTGGTAGAGTGTGTGGTGTGTAGAGTGTGTAGAGTGTGTAGAGTGTGTAGAGTGTGTAGAGTGTGTAGAGTGTGTTGAGTGTGTGGAGTGTGTAGGTGGTAGGTGTGTAGAGTGTGTAGGGTTGTGTAGAGTGTGTAGAGTGTGTTGAGTGTGTAGAGTGTGTAGAGTGTGTAGAGTGTGTAGAGTGTGTAGAGTGTGTAGAGTGTGTAGAGTGTGTAGAGTGTGTAGAGTGTGTAGAGTGTGTAGAGTGTGTAGAGTGTGTAGGTGTGTAGAGTGTGTAGTGTTGTGTTGGAGTGTGTAGAGTGTTGTAGAGTGTGTAGAGTTGTGTAGAGTGTGTAGAGTGTGTAGAGTGTTGTAGAGTGTGTAGAGTGTGTAGAGTGTGTAGAGTGTGTAGAGTGTGTAGAGTGTGTAGAGTGTGTTAGAGTGTGTAGAGTGTGTAGAGTGTGTAGAGTGTGTAGAGTGTGTAGAGTGTGTAGAGTGTTAGAGTGTGTAGAGTGTGTAGAGTGTGTGGTGTGTAGAGTGTGTAGAGTGGGTGTGTAGAGTGTGTAGGAGTGTGTAGAGTGTGTAGATGTGTAGAGTGTGTAGAGTGTTGTGTAGAGTGTGTAGAGTGTGTAGAGTGTGTAGAGTGTGTAGTGTGTAGAGTGTGTAGAGTGTGTAGAGTGTGTAGAGTGTTGGTTGAGTGTGTAGAGTGTGTAGAGTGTGTAGAGTGTGTAGAGTGTGTAGAGTGTGTAGGTGTGTAGAGTGTGTAGAGTGTGGTAGGTGTGTAGAGTGTGTAGAGTGTGTAGAGTGTGTAGTGTGTGTGAGTGTTGGTGTGTAGAGGTGTGTGTAGAGTGTGTTGTAGAGTTGGTGTAGAGTGTGTAGAGTGTGTAGAGTGTGTAGAGTGTGTAGAGTGTGTAGATGTGTTGTGTAGAGTGTGTAGAGTGTGTAGGGTGTGGTGTGAGTGTGTTGAGGGTTGTGTAGGTGTGTAGTGTGTGTAGAGTGTGTAGAGTGGTGTTAGGTGTGTGGTTGAGGGTGTGGTGTGTTGTGTGTGTAGGAGTGTGTAGTGTGTGGTGTGTAGAGTGTGTTGGTGTGTAGTGTGTGTAGGTGTGTGGTTGTAGAGGTGTGTATGTAGTGTAAGAAATAAAGAGTGAAGACCAGAGATTCAGTCCTGTTGGCCAACTGTACAAAGTAGACTCACATAATATTTCATCTGTTTAAACTTCTGATTTCCAGCGATGTCGTTTATTAAGCAGATAATACATCACAGTTATAAAATGTCTGAAATTAAAATAATGTTTTTCTCTTTTAAATCAAATACACACAGATGACTTCCATACTCATATATAGTTAACAAACTCATATTTATCACATCTTAACTGGTTCTAATGATGAATATTAGAAGTGAACTTACCTCAGAGAACAGTGAGTCAGATCAGGATGTTCTCTGTGTTCATGAAGAAGGAAGAACTGAAACACCTCCAAACCCTCAGTGAGACAGTGAGGGAGAGTTCAGTGAATAATAACTTTATAATCTACTGACTGTGTGACGGCTACTTCCTCTCATACCCGTCCATGTTCCTCCAATCACAGATCAGAGACTATCCCATAATCACTGTTTCATGTTCAGCAGTGTTGTGAGGATTATTTCATATTAGTGTCGTGTTGCCCCAACATTGTGTCTGAGCTGGACCCCCCCCTCCCTCCCTCCTCCACCCCCCCGGTGCAAGTTGTTTTGTGTGCTTCTGTTGCTGGGGGGGGGGGGGGGGGGGGGGGTTCTCCCGTTCCCACACTGTGCTCCACACATAGCTCAGTCTGGGAGCCCCCTCCTCTCTCCTCGCCCCTTTACGCTTATGCTTTACATAAAACAGAAAGACATTAAAACACCCCCCCCCCCCCCCCCCATAATAAAAACAAAGTACAAAAAAATAGAAAGAGAGAAATAAAATGCTAGATTAGAGCATTAAATATAAATTAAGATATAAAATATAATATAAATATAAATATAAGATTGCAGCATAAAATAATAATTTAAAAAAATCATTATTCAAACTATAAAATCTTCTCTTGGACCATAAAACACTGCAAATGTCTTTTTTTCCCTTAAGATGAATCAAACATTAATCAGTGACTGATTGATTGATGGAGAGTTTATGATGTGAACTGGTGTAGAGACTGATTATGAACAGTTTATAAAGGTTAAATGTTTTATTATGTGCTCAAACTAGTGAAGACTTTCCTCAGCAGTTGTTGTTTGAGAGGAGATGAACTCTGATGACAGGGTCAGGTTTTATCAGATAAATAAATTTGACTCTTTTGAGATTTAGTTGTTTCCTTTTTGTGTTGAACTAAACAAAGTTGATCAAACTCAAAACTAATGTCTGATTCTGATGAAATGACTTCAGTGTGGAGTTATTTCAGAGATCATTGTGGTTTCACTGTTACCAGAATATCAAGTTATGGCGCCATCAGCTGGTCAGGAAGAGGTACTACACAGACCAGGAGCAGCAGGACACAAGGCCTGATCACACATGCTGAGGAGGAGGAGGAGAAGGAGGAGGAGGAGGAGGAGGAGGGGGGAGGAGGAAGAGGAGGAGGAGGAGGAGGGGGAAGAGGAGGAGGAAGAGGAGGAGGAGGGGGAAGAGGAAGAGGAGGAGGAGGAATAGGAGAAGGAGGAGGACGAGGAGGAGGAAGAGGAGGAGGAGGAGGGGGAGTCTGTAGAGCAGAGGTGTGGAGGTTAGTAGGGGGGGGGGGGCAGAGAGCCAGTTTAATGTTCTTGTTAATAAGTTCAAACCTTCAGTTAAATTATGATATAAAATATTAAAAAAAAATCATATTATATATAATATATAATATATCATTACTATACATGTATAATATATATTATATATTATATATGTATAGTAATGATATATTTATGTATTTATGTTAAAGCAGCTTTACTCGTCTCTCATACAGACTGACGCTCTGTAAACTGGAGCAGACTGATTATTATTATTATTATTATTATTATTAAGAACTAAGAAGCTGAACTTTGTTCTCTATCATGTGAAACATCAGATCTTAGTACGCTGGTCTGTGCTCAGTGTGTCACACAGAGCTTCAACATGCTGCTATCTGAAATATAAACTACTCAAAGTACTTCAACCTTGTACTTAAGTACAGTAGTGTAGTACTGTGGTTTCCAACCTGAGGGTCGGGACCCACAAAGGGTCCCAGGATCCATGTGAGGGTCGGGACCCTAACCCTAACCCAGGATCCATGTGAGGGTCGGGGACCCACAAAGGGTCCCAGGATCCATGTGAGGGTCTGAAAAATGATGAAAATGATGAAAAGTGAAATCTATATTTCTGCTCCACACGTCTGTCAGACCTGCTGCTAATCTTTGGTCTGCTCTGTGATTGGTGGAGGTGTAACTGTCAGGGCTGAACCTGGATGATACTGATCCGATGATTTCTCTACCTCTCCTCCTCCTTTCTCTCTCTCTCTCTCACACACACTCTCTATCTCTCCTCCATCCTAATCTGCTCTCTGTAACTGTCAGGGCTGTTCAGACAGGTAGACTCTGAACCTGGATGATACTGATCTGATGATTTGAATGGAGAGCAGCTGCAGTGCTGCAGCTCTCTGAAAGCACAAAGTCACACTTGTCTCAGAGCTCTGAATGCAAAACACAAGATGTAAAACACAGAGAGAAGTGAAGACAATCAGGTTCAACTATCGGAGACATTGTCCCATTAACAGATGAAGTGTAAAGACTGAAGGACAGAAACAGTGAATCATTTTAAACATGAAGGAAGATATTAAAACACTTTGTTAGAAACACTATCATCTGTTCTTTCTCTTTTACTTTTACAGATATATATAGTTTATATATCTACTGTATGTATGTAGAGTACAGTACAGTGATAGTGTATGTACAGTATATATTATATATATTACATCATCTCATCACTTTGAAGATTAAATAACATCAACAGTCAGCTACATGACATATAATAAGTTAATATGTATAATAAGTATATAATAAGTGTCTGTGCAGCTGTACTTATTCTGAGTTAACCCTTCGTGACTCTGCAGGTTCAGACTCTGTGACGTCTGAACGTTGAGGAAAGCTTCATGAAGGATCAGACCAACTCCATCTGTTCTTTTTCTGATGCTCATCAGGGTCTGGAACAACATCACAATAACAACAACTTCATATAAAACACAATAAAGAAGACGTGCAGACAGACGCTGACCAAAGATTAAAAATGATCAAAGTGTCCAAAAGTTATTAAAACTATTAAAAACAGTGTTTAACCATTTCATAACCATTCTAGATGAAAACAGCTGTAGTCTGAGTAGAGCAGGCGCCCCCCCCCCCCCCCCCCCCCCCGTCTGTTAATAAGTAACTCTGGAAACAGCTGAGAGCAGATTAAAACAGACTGTACAGAAACCACAATGATGTCTAACAGTAACTAAAGGGACATTCTGCAGTTTTCTTATAAAAACACAAAGCTTGTCTTTAGGCAGAATAAATGTGTCTCATGTTTTTTCTTTCTTATAAACATTTACAAAACCAGATATTTAAGTATTTTCAATCTTTGTTATATTCATGTTTTTGTAGCCTGCAGTTTTCAAACATAACGAGGATCCAGTTATTAATACGAGAGGAAACCTTTAATGAGTCTACAGGTTAGTCTGCAGAGGTCTGAGACATGAGGACAGACACCAGTCAGTCTGCAGAGGTCTGAGACATGAGGACACCAGTTAGTCTGCAGAGGTCTGAGACATGAGGACAGACACCAGTCAGTCTGCAGAGGTCTGAGACATGAGGACACCAGTTAGTCTGCAGAGGTCTGAGACATGAGGACACCAGTCAGTCTGCAGAGGTCTGAGACATGAGGACAGACACCAGTCAGTCTGCAGAGGTCTGAGACATGAGGACACCAGTTAGTCTGCAGAGGTCTGAGACATGAGGACACCAGTCAGTCTGCAGAGGTCTGAGACATGAGGACAGACAGACGCTCACAGCAGCACCAACATGTCACTGTCTCCTTCACAGTTCCTCTCTTCCATGTCTCATTCAAATGTGCCTGCGTAAAAATGGACTTTATTGATGCCGAGTCCGTTAGATAACATTCAGCTACGTGCAGGTCAGTTGGTCATTTTGGAGGGGGGGCAGAGGGGGGGGGCAGAGGGAGGCAGGTGTGGAGGGGGGGCAGAGGGAGGGGGGGGGGGCAGAGGGAGGCAGGTATAAGACCAGGTGAGCTCAGGTGAGGCAGTGAGCGTCAGCCCTGAAGGACAGAGAGCGGTTTGAAGAGGACGAAGCATCACTCCTGACTGAGACTGAGACTGCAAACAGGTGAGATGAGTTCTTTCTTCTTGGTTTAACGTGTTGAACTCTTCCTCCTCCTCTTCCTCTTCCTCCTCCTCCTCCTCCTCCTCCTCCTCCTCCTCCTGACTAAAGCTTGATAAACAGAGAGCACAAATACTGTGCAGATGTTACTAAAGACAAACTCTTTAAAAACTGTCTCTAAAGGACGAGTTCACAGTTTTACACCAGCTGATCAGTCAGTGTGTGTGTGTGTGTGTGTGTGTGTGTGTGTGTGTGTGTGTGTGTGTGTGTGTGTGTGTGTGTGTGTTCATACTGAGCATTAGATCCTTCATCATGTTAACAGGAAGTGATGGAGGACTAAACCCACAGTCCTCCTTCTGTGGAAACATGGATTATAAAGTAGATGTGAATGAAGTGTGGTTAGTACTATGGTAACCAAAGTAACTATAGCAGTGTGAGTTAGTCATATCAGTGATATCTGACACATTTACTGTCTGTTTAGCATCAGATTCCCTCTTAGTGTTTCCCTTCCTTTCCTTCCTTCCTACCATAGTAACTATAGTACTAACTACTGGAGTACTGCAGTATTATAGTGATGTAGTATTTTAACTGGCTGTATTAGTACTTTTACTGCAGTAAAGTATCTGAGTACTTCTTCCAGCTCTGTTGGTCTTTGTAGTGACACATAATGAATTGTAATGCAGGTTAATGAAGAAGAAGAAATATGATGGTTTCTTAACCAGTAATACTGATAAAGAGATTTGAGTAGAAACAATGAGCAGTGAGTAAATGTGTTGGTCAGTATTGAGTTGTCATACTGCAGGCTTGTTCCTGTGATATGTTCATGTTGTAAAAAGCTTCAGTCTTTCAGCTGCAGAGACTCTAAATGTGTTGATGAGAGCTGATGTGCTGCTGATGTGCTGCTGTGTTTCAGGGAGTCATGTGGAGGTTGGTGCTGGTGGTCAGTCTGCTGTGCTGCAGCTCTGAGGCTTCAGTGTCCTGCAAAGATGAGAAAGGAGATGAAGTGGACTGGTGAGACAGAAAGAGATAAAACACAGACATGTGGGCCCAGCAGCAGCAGCAGATGTTTGCTGTCTGCTCTTCAACATGAAACCACACAAGTTAAAGGATGCACTAACAGTCAGAATCAGCCAATCAGAGCAAAATGAGACAGTTGGTGTCCATGCTGGCAGCGTCTCTATAGACGTCTGCTGGTCCATCACCTCTCAGCTGGTGACTCTTCCTCTGCTGCCACCAGGACAACCATCAGAATCACAACCAGCAATCTGTTAACCCTGACCCTAACCCTAACCCTGACCCCCTAACCCTGACCCTGACCCTGACCCCCTAACCCTAACCCTGATAAACATACAGCTGAATGTTTTATAGGTCAGTTAAAGTCATGAACATCAGAGTCTCTGTTATGTTCTGATTTCTGTTCTTCTCTCATCAGGTACATCTTATACAAGACTCCCAAAAGTCTGAAGGATGGTTTGGGCTATGTTTACATTTATCCAGATAACAACAAAGTGATTCAATCTGGTGTTAACACAAAGCCCATCAATGCTGCTGACAGCTTCCTGGCGAAGACTCTGCACCAGCTCTTACATTTCGACATCAAAAACCCGGTGAGTATTATTTTAGAGACTCAGCCTCCTGATTCTATTTTACCTTTTTTATAGTGATCGATTGTTCAACTCACCCACACACACACACCCACACCCCCCCCCACACACACACACACAGTATTTAGTAGTCATTCTAACAATGAATTCTGATAAATATTAAATCATATGTTGATGTAATCCTGTTATTTCTATTTGTTTGTATGTTTGAGCCCATGGTGAGAAACATCATAAGAAATTCATAACTGAAAAAACACATGGGGGGGGGGGGTGGGGGGGTGATATAATATAAAAGAAGCTTATTTCTGATCTGAAATGTTCCTTTTATAGTCAGAGACATTTGGATTCATCAGCTACAATGATCAACCTCCAGGATGCAATGCTCAACCAGAGAAGTTTGGCCACAGTAAAGGTAAGAGACCCGAACCCGAACCCGAACCCTTCCTCCCTGCAGCATCCATCCCGTCTACATGCTCTGAGGACTGGATCAATACAAATCAGAATAATCATTTAACACATTAAACTAAAATAAATCTTACATCACTCTTTAACTCCAAGACAAAACTCTTAACTAATGAATAACTATCATTATGTAATAAACACCTGCTCGTACTGTGTGCTGCTCAGACTGCATTTATCATTATTCATTATTTAATAACCCTGAATATGACCAGGGTTGATATGATGAAACTAAACTCAATAAACTAATATCAAACCTGACACTCAGTCACACATTATGTCAAATATAAATATGTCTCTGACAGACGGACTCTTACTGATGTTCATTTGATCCATAATAGACTAATATCCATCTATAATCATATAATCATAGTTATTGAGATACTCTTTTATGAAAAAGCCAAACCAGGTAAATATAGATATATCTTCTATGTGTGTGTGTACTGCACATTCATAACAGCTAAATATAGGATTCATTTTATCTAGTAGTAATAAAGACAATGCATAACCCATTACACTTTATTATATTTAAATCTTGACTAAAACTAAAATGTGCTGTCAGGATGAACACTGCTGTGTTGAACCGAACCTTTTCCACCTGTGCTCTGCTCAGTGTGCAACCAACCAAAACCGTCCCACCCACAACAACACAAAGAACTTTTGTTCCGCTATTAAAATATTACACCGCTCTTTTATTACGTGTGTTATGTGGATATTCTAACTTATATTCAGGTTAATCAATAAAATACATATTTTTATCCAAACATAAATGATTCTAACTTTTTTAAACACATCTGTCATGATGTCATGAACTCAAACAATCAGCTTCTTTATTAAATATGACAAATGGAGGGAATCTAGAAACAGACGTCACCAGTGATCATTTAACCCTCATGTCGTCTTCCAGGGTCAAATTGACCCCGTCTTATTCTTCTTTCCTCCCTTCCTTTCTTCTGTCTGTACTTCCTCCATCCCCCTTTCTTCCTTTCTTTCCTTTCCTTTCCTTCCTTCCTCCCTTCTTTCCTTCCTTCTTCCTTCCTCCCTTCCATTCTTTCCTTCTTTCCTTTCCTTTCGTTTCCTCCCTTCCTCCTTCCTTCCTCCCTCCATTCCTTCCTTCTTTGACTTGAGGACAACAGGAGGGTTAAACTGAACTGAAACAGAAGCCCATCAGCAGGCCGCTAGCTGGTCTCTGTGGTAGTCTGTTGGCGCCACCTGCTGGTAGAAGGCTAATACATCAGCTACATACTTAGGCATCCATGTTCAAATACTGCAAAGCTTCACTGAAGCTACTGTTCACTGCATTTGTTGTCTGTCCATTTATTGATGTTGATGATTATTGATGAGCATGAAACATTCGTCATGGTTAAAACTACTGAAGCCTGCAGGCCGGTTAACAACCAGCTCCCCAAATAATCTCAACCCACAGTTCTGTTTAGTCGATGGACTGAAAATAATTAGTCAGTGAAAGCATCAGTAGATGAATCTATATTTATAGTAATTATTAGTTGCAGTTCTAATAATGTTGCAGTAACATAAAGAGAAATGTAAAGTCACTAAAATGGTGATGAGCTTCAGATGAGCTGCTGACTGACTGTTCATGTTCACAGGAATTGTGATGGTGGAGAAAGCCAAGACTGGAGTCTGGCTGATACACAGCACACCACAGTTCCCTTTCACAAGAGATCCAAAGACTTTCTATCCTCCGAGTGGACAAACAAACGCTCAGATATTTATGTGTGTGACATTCAACTACGACCAGTTCAAACTTATAGGTAATGATCTCCATTAAAGCTTCATGTTTGCATTCTTATTGATTGAAATGAATATTATTTTCAACATATTGTTTTATATTTTCAGGTAAACATCTGCAGTACATCAGAGCTTTCTCATTTGATCATCATATTCCAGAAGGCCTTGAAGAAGAGCTTAGAAAGGCAGCAGAGTGGAGAGACTGGGGAGAGGCTACTCCGTCTGGTCTCTACCAGCAGCCACACTCAAAAGGCGGCCAAATGTTTTATAGCATTACTAATCACGGGCCAAAAAATGAAAAAGGTGAGATATCCACATGATGGCTTCAGTCATGCAGCTCTCGTGTTGTGTTGTGTTTGTGTAACACGGCTGTTGTTGTTCCTGCAGGTGATCTCTACGACACCATTTCAAAAAAGCTTAAGATTGATTTGAGTGATTTGAAGGTCCAGACGTGGCCTTCAAAGGACGACGTCCCTGACAGTGACGAGACTGTTGAGGGAGTACAAACTGGTTTGGGTAAATGGGAGAGAGGAAATGATCATTCCAAGTGGTGTGTAGCTACAGATAAAGGGAAGCAGTTGTTCTGCATTGCAGATTTAAATAGGCGGCAGGACAGATGGGGGGGTGCACTGTGCTTTGAGAATGAAAGAGTAAAAAACTTGTTCAACAAATTTGTATCCGATGCAGAGTCCGAAACACAATCTGAATATGATTTTTTAGAGCCCCCCCCAAGAAAGAAAATAAAACATAGTAAATGACTGTGACAGTAGACTTCTCTGTTCATGTCAAACATCCAGAGGTAAATGTTGTGATGTAGTTCATTAATGAGACTGAATGATGATCTGTAACTCTGTCTGTACTGAGTGAAGTTTCTCCATCAGAGGAACCAAAGTGTCTGTGTTGATGAATTCATTAAAACGTGACAGAAACTCCTCGTTGTCTTTGTGATCGTCACTTCTGTCTCTCAACAAGTTTGTCTTCAGTCACACAGCTGCAGAGCTTCATGACTTCAACCTGAAAACACATTCATCAAGGAAACAGCCTGTGGTTGATGTGGTTGATGTGGTTGGTTGGTGTGGTTGATGTGGTTGGTGTGGTTGATGTGGTTGATGTGGTTGGTGTGGTTGGTTGATGTGGTTGGTTGATGTGGTTGGTTGATGTGGTTGGTTGATGTGGTTGGTTGATGTGGTTG